>NC_056725.1:1665059056-1665064056 GCF_019279795.1 Protopterus annectens
GGAAAGCCTCGACATCCTCATGGCCTGTCCCTTGATAATATTTTTGAACACATGCTGGTTATGCATACTGTCCCTATGCAGATATGCTGGTCTATAGCATGGTTTACGATATACTCTTGTATCCACTCCACTGCTTGTTTTGAAAATAGTTACATCTAAGTAATCTATACTAGTGTATGAATGAATCATAGTAAACTTTAAAAATGTACTCAAATTTTTAAGTCCATTGAAAAATTCTGTTAAATCATATAGGGATCCCTGCCACAGGAAAAACAAATCATCTACGAATCTCCTAAAAAATACAATATGTGGATTACCTATGATGTAGCTCTTCTCAAAGGCTGCCATGACTAAATTGGCATAGCTGTTGGCACAGCTAGTGCCCATGGCCACCCCCTTCTTTTGTTTGTAGCAAATCTCACGGTACAAGATGTTATTTTCTAAAACTAATTCAATGAGAAGATATAAAAAGTCTATGTTACCCTGTTCCAAGTTAGTGTTGTTCCCCAGATAAGATTTAACATAACTAATCCCTTCCTCATTAGGAATACAAGTAAATAAAGATACCACATCCATGGTGACAAAGATAATATTCTCGAATGCAGCTATTGCCTTAGTACTTGCATAAAGATCTTTAAGAAAATGTTCTGTATCTTTCAATACGTATATGTTTGTATTCAAATATTTTTTCAATTCAAAATCTAAATATATGGAAATGGGTTCAGTAAGCCACCCTGATCCAGAGACAATGGGTCTAAATTCAGGCTTGTAGAGATTTTTGTGAACTTTAGGTAACCCATTAATAGTGGGTACTAAAGGGTACGGAACCAAAAAATACTGAAAAAGATCATCATTAATAAGATTCATACATTTACATTCATATAAAGTATTATTAATGTTTTGTTGCATTAAGTCCACTTTGTTGATTTGTGTGACTTCATAATCATCATTGTTCAACAATTGTAACATTTTAAAATCATAATAGTCACTGTCCAGGACCACCACCGGGCCCCCTTTGTCTGCTGGACGTATGACTATGGCTGTGTTATGCTTCGATCCATTCAGAGCTTTGACTTCCATATCTGTTAAATTTCTATGACTGTTAGTGCTGCTCACATTCGATTCTTGATATAACGTAGTTTCAACTGCATGTATAAATATTTCCAAATTTGCATTAAAATGAGGTGTGAAACTACTCTTGTTCTTAAACAAAGTTGGACCAGAGCTAGGTTCTGTGCCAAACATAAGTTTCAAAGCTATATTACGGGCAAACACTCTAAGAGCTATTAGTGCCTGGCTCATGTCCATATTTCTAGTAGGAATAAATGATACCCCTCTGTTAAGAACATTAGTCTCATATTGAGTAAGAACATGTCTCAAAATATTTAAAACTAAAGATCCTGATTCCAACAGTTTTGTAGTGTCCGCTGTTGCTGCACAATGGATATGTCATTCCTTTTCGCTCCTTTGTAATTGTCCATGTCTAGAGATCTCTTTCTGTTTATACAAATTGGAAGGGGGAACTCCGAAAAATTCTGATTTTCCATTTTATCCAGTTGTATTTTCCTTCTAACAGCTCCTGAAAGACTACCAGTGGCCTCAGAAGTGCCACCGTTGTTGTGTGCTAAAATACGTGTATTTCCTAGTGTTGTTTCATTAGGGGTAGTGTATACAGAAGGTGTAGCTCCCGGTGATGTAACATCAGTGGGGGCTGACATGTTCACCATGTTCAAATCCTCACTCTGTTGCGAAACAATCGGAGCTTGTCTTATCACATTATTTTCAGATACTGCTGGTGCTGGACCTTTCTGATTAGGCATCATGCCAACAGGTTCATACTGAATAGTATTAAATCTAAGAGATCTGGGGCCAGCTTTCTCGGTATGGGTATGTGTGGTGGTGCTGGGTCAGTTGTTCTCAATCGTATATCTAGGCCATACAAACACATTGTTCTTTGCAAAATCATTAAGATCTCTATTCAATTTTTTGCGCTTGTTGTTTAGCAAACTGTGTTCATAACGTGAGACCCTGTCTAATAATTCTTGCATATAAAGTTCAGTGCAGTCTATACCACACTGCTCCACCAGGTTGTCTTGTAATTTGACTATACCATCTCTTAGTTCCTTCTCCATGGGGTGAAAGAACTCTATTAACAATTTAATGTATTCCTTACTTGTATTTAAGTTGATTTGTTGCCATTTCTTCAAAAGCACAGGATATGTATTGCCATACGTGGGCATTGTAAGAATACGTAAACCTCTTGGTATTACCCCACTGTCCAAACACGCTTCCATGTGATACCATTGTGCTTGTAGCCTTTTAAATCGATACAAGTCATTTTCAATGTCTCTCTTAATACCTCGAACCACTTGCTCATTAACAAGTCTATTTTCAGACCGGTCATCAGTCATGGTCCCTTGCATACCCACAACGGGATTATTGCTATCCTCCAAAAAGTTCACCAACCTTGTGCTGGAATGCACAGGCAACATATCATGTGTTTCTATAACACTACCAGCTCCTTCCATGGCATCCAAAAATTAGTATAAACGGACACTATCCCAACGTAAGAGAAATGAAGAAAACACCCAAACGCCAAGGAACTGAATGAAAATAAGTCACTCAAAAATGGTAATAATCAAGCATACCATGTAAATCCACAAACAAAAGGATATGCACGATACTCCAAGCCAAGCAACAAAAGAACTATCACAGTTCCAATGAAAAGCTGGCTGTTCAGCCCCAAGGACATATGAATCTTGTAAAAATCTTATAAAAACTTCTTTATTTAATGAAACTCTGCTTCATCAGACAGAAATGAAAAGGAGGAACAAATACTTTATATAGTAAATCAAAGTAGGCGTTACCTAGAATACAATTAGTTGCGTAGCAACTAATTGAAATGTGAAAGCATTACTTCATACCTTGAAGCACAGAAGTTCAAAAAAACTCACATATACAATTTCCTCCGTACTTTTAAAACATATCGGATGAAAACAACAATCGTGGTATTAATAATTCACACTAGCCCAATGATATATCACAACAAAAATGAAAATATATCGCTAATAAGCTAATACTATCTTAATTAATAGCCGCCTTCATTCCCCCAAGATAAAATCCATTGAATTATTCAAAAGTGCATTCATCGTATCCTAAAAATGACCAAATAGTGGTCATTAATACACTTAAATTAAGATATACTTGTAACAAAAATAAATACTAGTTTTGATAAATTACCATACCATAGTACTGTGTAAAATAAATACAAATATCATATATTAAAACAAATGATCACACATATGCAACGCTACAACGCCCCCAAGGCACATCCACCCAGCACCACAGCGCATAGGAAACAAGTCCGCATCACAGCACGCACATCCACCACAGACTGCACACCAATCTAAACCATAAATATAGTGTAAATATAGTTTACTAACATTTAAACGTTAGCTGGTCCCCCAGCATTCATCCTGGTTTCAACATAAGTCCTTAAACAAGTCCAAATCAATACATGATTGCAGTCAGCATCTCGCTGCCGATACATGACCCCAACAGCAAGTCTCGACATATTCATGCCATCCATTGACCCCCACTATCAGCGCCCGATCACACGCATTGAAGTCACATGTGTACTCCAATGCAAACAATGTGAATGGTGCCAAAACACCACCTACCCATATCTGCAACAATCCAGCAGGGAGCATATTCAAAACCAGCACACAATTCACAACAGACGCACATGCCACAATGCGAACCAGCCCCCCATGCACCATGCAACCAAGCAAACATGCCAACGAATCGCTGCAGCGCCACACATGTGAGAAAGGCGACAACTAGCACTAAACGTATGGAAGCTGGTGTGCACTAAGAACGACTATAGCATAAATGACCCTGTCATGTAAATGATCCCACTTGCTCCTATCCCTGGCATAAAAGCAAAAAACAAATGCCCTAAAACCAATAACTGAGAACATAAAAACGATCAAACCATACACATAAAAAGAGAATTAGGAACAAAGTCATGCTAACAAAAATAATATTGCCATAAAAGTGCAAAAAGCAATTATATACATGAATACAAATATGTGTGAATATTTAAAACAAGGAAAACTATACTTTAAATGAATTTTATATATAAGATCTTACAGGGAACATATGCTCAGGACCCCAAGTAGGTATATGCAGATGTAAAAATAAGAAGAACGAAAGTAGCCTCCTACCCCTAAGGTATGGCTTTAAGGAAACTGTCTCATTCAAACCCTTGCCTCTATGGGCTGCCAACCTTAGTATCCACTCAAGTTCAGCTTGTTCAGTCAAATTGACTATATTTCCAAGATGTACGGATGGATTCTGCACGTGTAGAACCTGAAATAAAAAAATTTGAGAAGTTCCCTCATTCAAGGTATGCTTGGCTAATGCACTATATTCATGGCCTTTTGCATAACAATAGTAGTGATCCCTAATACGCTCTCTAAGCGTCCTATTAGTTTTGCCTATATAAAAGGAAAAACATTGGACGCAGTGGGCAACATATACCACATTTTTAGTAAGGCAGTTAGAGTTACACCTGAGCTCCCAGAGTCTTCCTGTATCTGGATGTTTAAAATAATGTGATTCATCTATGTATTCACACTGGATACAATGACCACATTTCTTGGTACATTCAAATCCAGACCTGTTCCTGTCAAGAATGTTGCTGTTCCTATTGTGACATATAATCTGTTTCAAGCACTTCATATTGCTGAAAGTAAAACTAGGGTACATACCTACTATGTCCTTAATGTGAGCATCTGCTGTTAAAATATTCCAATGCTGTGAAATAGCTTGTTTGACGAGGTGCACATTATTGCAGTAAGGCACAACCAACGCTACCTTATTGTATCTAGTACTATCTTTACCAGCAATTGAAGTATTTTCAGAAAAATACGGTTGGGCTCTAGTAGTTCTCAAACAGCCCATTTCAGAATACACATTACTGATTTCATGTCGTTTAT
>NC_056725.1:1665069056-1665074056 GCF_019279795.1 Protopterus annectens
TAAAACTGTTATTGGGCACGGGCAACTGACTCAAAAATTGGTGCCTGAAAATAAAAATAAAAAAACAGAAAAAGGCTGTATATCCTGCTGAGTATCTCAGAAAAAGGCTATTTATCCAGCCGAATAGTATGGGACTGCTTTAAACTTAGCCCGCGAAACTCTGCTATATTTATTAACTCCTCCCTCACTAGTGAGGTTTCATATACTTCTGCAGTTACCCGCCATTTCTAAAACCATAGGAATACCTGGATCCTAAAGGTAGCATTCCCATCCAAAGTGGTATGATTTACTTTGTTGTAATACAACTAAATTTTGTTATTATCATTTATTTTGTACAACTTGCCTAGAAAAGGCATATGTATCTTGTGAATCCTTGAATGCATTGTCTGAATGTCACTATAGCGATAGTTACGCTAAGAACCTGTTGCAATATTTTACATACAAATTATCGCTAGTGTTATAGCTATGTTCTTTACCTGATGAAGTTATTACTAGATTCTGACTTTGCTCTACGCATGTTTGGTTAGCTACATTGCTATCTAACTTACAGGATATTAAGTTTATGATTTTATGTTACCACTGATAGTGACCTTGCCAAGCTTCTATTGCTGTCGCAACAAAGACTGTGATCTTAATTTATTGCTAGCGACTTTAAGTTTGAGTTGAGAATCAATTGTTTATTGTCCAGTTAGCCTCTGACTTTGCTTTGGTGGTATATTTGGTGGTATATTTACCTATATTCTGCGTGAAAAGCATATATTTATTGTTTTCTTCTCTGCTTCCTAACTCGTTCCTGGCCTCCCTCTTTTTCTCTTAGGTGGCTCCCTTGACTCGTAGCCCCTACATGCTCCCTTGAATGAGAGGAAACATTAAACCCCTGACAGAAATCGGAGCGAGTACGCTGCTTTGTACTGATTTAAAACACAGGTGGTTAAAAAAGTACCGATTACCTTTATCTGAACGCTGCCTTATAGGATCCAAGGATACTTTAGTTTTCAGGTCTTTCCTACCAGAATTTCACTTAAAACTGTTATTGGGCATGGGCAACTGACTCAAAAATTGGTGCCTGAAAATAAAAATAAAAAAACAGAAAAAGGCTGTATATCCTGCTGAGTATCTCAGAAAAAGGCTATTTATCTAGCCGAATAGTATGGGACTGCTTTAAACTTAGCCCGCGAAACTCTGCTATATTTATTAACTCCTCCCCCACTAGTGAGGTTTCATATACTTCTGCAGTTACCCGCCATTTCTAAAACCATAGGAATACCTGGATCCTAAAGGTAGCATTCCCATCCAAAGTGGTATGATTTACTTTGTTGTAATACAACTAAATTTCGTTATTATCATTTATTTTGTACAACTTGCCTCGAAAAGGCATATGTATCTTGTGAATCCTTGAATGCATTGTCTGAATGTCACTATAGCGATAGTTACGCTAAGAACCTGTTGCAATATTTTACATACAAATTATCGCTAGTGTTATAGCTACGTTCTTTACCTGATGAAGTTATTACTAGATTCTGACTTTGCTCTACGCATGTTTGGTTAGCTACATTGCTATCTAACTTACAGGATATTAAGTTTATGATTTTATGTTACCACTGATAGTGACCTTGCCAAGCTTCTATTGCTGTCGCAACAAAGACTGTGATCTTAATTTATTGCTAGCGACTTTAAGTTTGAGTTGAGAATCAATTGTTTATTGTCCAGTTAGCCTCTGACTTTGCTTTGGTGGTATATTTGGTGGTATATTTACCTATATTCTGCGTGAAAAGCATATATTTATTGTTTTCTTCTCTGCTTCCTAACTCTCGTTCCTGGCCTCCCTCTTTTTCTCTTAGGTGGCTCCCTTGACTCGTAGCCCCTACATGCTCCCTTGAATGAGAGGAAACATTAAACCCCTGACAGAAATCGGAGCGAGTACGCTGCTTTGTACTGATTTAAAACACAGGTGGTTAAAAAAGTACCGATTACCTTTATCTGAACGCTGCCTTATAGGATCCAAGGATACTTTAGTTTTCAGGTCTTTCCTACCAGAATTTCACTTAAAACTGTTATTGGGCACGGGCAACTGACTCAAAAATTGGTGCCTGAAAATAAAAATAAAAAAACAGAAAAAGGCTGTATATCCTGCTGAGTATCTCAGAAAAAGGCTATTTATCCAGCCGAGTATTTAGCCCCGCTACGTTCGCCCTCGCTACGCTCGGGCTCTCTTCGCTCCCCTCCCTGCCCCCAAATTCCACCCGCCCCCACTACCTCTGCATTTATAGCCATAAAACCACTCCCTCTAGCAATAGGTCCAATCACCTCTGTTTACCAAATAATTCCTCACCCAATCCCTGGGAACTCCACCAACCTTGTATCTACCCACTCCCGCCCTCTCCTCCTCCCTCTCATTCTATAAACCATCCATTCTCTCCCTCTATCATCTGAAATAGTATTTATTAGGGCCCATTACCATAAGTACTTAGATATGTGGTATTTCTATCTTGTTCCATTTCTATTAACCTCTTATTTCACAACCTTGTATGAAACCCAAAATTTGTTATTGCTCTCTACTTCTATGTCAGAGACCAATACTATTGAAATTAAATTCACTAACTATTATCATGTTTATGGTACTTGGGAAGATGCAACCTCCTGCTCGCTGCTACCTCATCCAATTACCTCAAAAAGAAATATAAGCCCCAAACTGAAACAAACTTATAAAATTGTAGATAAATTCCTAAAACTTATTTCCAAATTTAGACTTAATCTGCTACCACATGGGGATATACACCCCAACCCTGGCCCTACCAGCATTGTCCAGCATTCCTCTCCTTGTATTGACCTTAGTTCCAATCCTATTACTGCCCGCCCTACTAATTCTCTTCTTACCTGTCATCTGAACATCAGAAGCATCAACAACAAGGTACATGAACTTCATGCAGTACTAGTAGACCTTTCCCCAGAGATCTTGTGTCTAACTGAAACTTGGTTAAAACCCACAACTACCGACAATGAAATACTAATCCCTGGTTATAATATGCATCGGAGAGATCGAGTCCCTAGGAAAGGAGGTGGGGTAGCCATACTCTATAAATCTGATCTAATTGTATCTATTGATGTTATGCAACCACCTCAAATTAACAATGCAGAAATACTTATTTCCAAGCTTCAGATAAACAACAATAAATTTATCTATATAATCTGTATATATATTCCCCCAGGAAATAATATAGATACTCTCGAAACCACCCTTCACTGGATATCAACTCATTTCCCTCAAGAGACCTTAGTTCTCAGAGACTTTAATATAGATTGGACTAGCTGTTCCCCTTCAGCTCCTTCTATACATATTAACCTTTACTCTTTCAAGCAAATTATTAATACTCCCACCAGGATAGGCAAATCTAACCAGAAAGACAGTATACTTGACTGGGTGCTAATTAATAGTCACCCTGACCATTATGCATCTGGCACCCTCCCTGATAGCTTAATTGACCACCATCTCACCTACATAATTAAGCATAAGATAGCCATTCCTAAGCAACTCACACTCAGAGCAGTTAGAAATAAAAAGAAATTTGACTTAACCAAATTTCAACTAGAATTAAATTCCTGTAACTGGACAATACTAAAATATCTACCCGTAGATAAAGCAGTGCTATACTTTAACAAAAAATTCCTAGAAATTCTCAATTTTCATGCTCCCATTCATTCAAAGAAAACCAAAACTGTAGATGTTCCTTGGCTTTCAAAAGAAACAAGGCAGAAAATTAATCTCAGAAATAAAGCATGGTCTGTTTGGCGTACTACTAAACTCCCTCCGGACCAAAGTAAATATAGACAACTTAGGAATGAAACTAAAAGACTAATTTTACTAGATAAAAGACAATACTATTGCAAATTGCAAACTGAACACCAAAACTGTCCACAAAAATTCTGGGCTGGACTAAATCAACTTCTTCACCCTGGTTGTACTACTACCCCTGTCCCTGCTACACTCATTGATAAAACCCCTGACGATGTCTCTAATAGCTTTAACCGCATCTTCACTGAGACAATTCAATCTCTGTCTAATCAGCTGCCACCCAGCTCTCATACCTTTGACTCTCCCACATACAAAAATATTCCCCTATTTACCTTTCAACCTGTAGCAACTTCTTTCATTTGTAAATTAATCAAAAAACTAAAACCCTCCACACTCTCAGCTGATCAACTCCCAGCTGAATATTTGCAAAAAACAGCTGAGGCTATTGCCTACCCAGTGTCAATCCTTATCAATCGCTCCTTAGCAGAAGCCAAAATCCCCGAGATCTGGAAGATATCTTATGTAATTCCTCTCCACAAGGGAGGCACCTCCACTGAGCTCTCTAACTATAGGCCCATATCTATACTTTCCCCTCTAGCAAAGATAATGGAAAAATGTGTTCAGAAACAGTTCATGCAACACCTAATCGTCAACCAACTACTGGCTGACACCCAACATGGTTTCAGACCTCACCATAGTACTACCTCAGCCCTTCTAGTCTTCTCAAATACCATAAACACCTATCGAAATAATAATATCTCATCTGCACTATTTCTGGATTTGTCGAAAGCCTTCGATATGGTGGATCATAAACTTCTAATCAACACATTGCCTTCACTTGGTCTGGACACCATTGCCATACAATGGTTTAGTTCCTATCTATCTGGCAGAAAACAAGCAGTTTTATGGCAGACCAAACTCTCTAAGTTACTACCCAATACATTGGGTGTACGCCAAGGATCTATTTTAGGGCCATTGTTATTTTCCATCTTTATCAATGACCTGCATACAGTTATTCCTAATGCCAGTTGCATACAATCATGAGCGACTTCACGTTGATATGCTCAGGTACAACCCCTTCAGAGTTACAATTATTAACCCAGTCTACTTTCAGCAAAATAGAAAACTGGCTCTCCAGTCGTCGCTTGATACTTAATCCTAAAAAAACTAAAATGTTGTTGTTTCCACCGACTAAAAGGTCCTGCTC
>NC_056725.1:1665134590-1665137090 GCF_019279795.1 Protopterus annectens
TGGAGTGGAATTTCTGAAGGACCTCTGCTTTGGGTATTACTTGGTAGCTGCTTTGGTCCGAGAGAATTTCCAGCATTTTGTTGTTGTAATCTGTGGTGGGCATGATTACCATACCAGCTCCTTTATCTGCTTTGAGAATTTTAAGCTCTTTATTGTGGCAGAGTTCCCTAAGGGCAGTAACTTCCTTGGGATTAAGGTTGCTTTTGGGTGGAGGGAGGGATTTTTGTAGGATGGACCTTATTTCCATTTCGCAAACTTTGGAGAACACACTAATATGTGTGTTCAGGGTGGGATTTATGGTGCTTTTCCTTTTTAGCACCGGGGGTCCATAGTCATTGTCATGACTGGATACAGTGAGATCCAAGGGATCTGTGCATGCTGTAGACTGGGTAGACCGGGAGATCTACCTGTACTGTGCTCTGAGGCTGTACTGGTCGCATGCTCCCTATATTTACTCTTGGTGGTGCAGGTGCCAGAGTGCCTTGGCTAGCTGTGTGGCTGGTGGAACTCTGGTTAGCCGTGTGGCTGGTGGTGCACGGGTCTCTTGTGTTCGGGTGGTCTGGGGGTACATTCTGAGTAGTTTGCCTTCTAGGGGCATTCTCTGCTCCATTTTGGCTGCGTACTATTTTGTTTAGGCCTATACTGGGACCCTTGTTAGGTAGAATGGCAGCCTTGGGGTATTCCTGTGAGCTTTGGCTATTGCAGGTTTTAACATTACTTAACATTTCATTGTTCACCTTTGTAACTTTGGGATACAAACCATCGATTCTGTTGTTATCATTGGAACAGTTTAAACAATTGGTAAGCAAGTCACTTGAAACAGCATTTACGTTATTTGTATTGGCATGCATAACTTCAGTTAAGTAAATATTGTTATCATCAGCATCACTGTAGTTGTCTAGGCATACTGTATCTGCATTGAAATACTTGGTATTAGCATTTACATACTTGGTATGAGAACTCGGGTCTTTTCCATGGTCAATAGTACACTTGTGCGTATTGGGGTAATAATGATTGACTTTATCGGAACATTTTGCCTAGCATTTCTCGGTAGAACAGTTGTTACATTGCAGTATTCTAAGGGGTTAACTAGACTCATACTTGGATTAGCGATGGCATTATTACTCAAACATTTATCTGTTACATTTTCATTTATTGCACATACATCCATTTCACATTTTTTTATTGCACTGTTAGACATACTCGTGATTTGGTTAGTTAATAATGCAGTATCATTGCTACTGGACAGAATACCATTTGTAGCGTGGGATGTAGCTTTAGCCTCAGTTCTGCTTGTACTTCTGGTTTTAATGTTATTAGTTAGTACGGTCGCAGTGGCGGTGGAATTAGAGGCAATTTCGTCAAGTCTAGCTGCAGCATATGTTTGCGGATTGAAAAACTTTTCGTTAGGCACGGTATTAGAGAAATGCACTTTTTTCAACATCTTTTTGGGGGCACCACTCATTGCACAGTTCGTTATTGAAGATTTAGCTGCTGTTGGACCATCGTGGATTACCGACCAGGCATTTTGTGGACACGCAACAGACTCGGTTGAGAATAGTTTGTTTGCCGCCAGTTCTACAGTAGGTGAGGCGTTATTTGCGAGTGGTATCGTTGCCTTTGTACTGCCAGATGCTAGGAACATGTTGTTTTGTTTGGGAACATAGCCGTCTGTTTTACTGGCGGAAAAAGGCAGATCTGTTTGGTATCGACAGTAGCGTACCTGTCGCTTTGTACGTGGCTATCTACCTTACTGGAGTGACTTGGTTTGTTAAGGAGAGCAGGTAGATGCCTGGAAGTAACTGCCTGACCAGAATTGTGATTATTCTGACATTCTTTACTTGGTTCATTTGTGTGAGTACACTTTTGGTTGGACCGCGAGTAGCTTTTAGTTTGGCCAGGCAAAGGACAAGGACCTGCCTCGTGGCACGCCATATCTGAGCAGCTGGGTACATTTCTTCCGCTGCTATTAACATTTGATTTTGAACTGTTGGCCTCCGGTTTTTGCGACTGGGTGGCCTTAATGTTGCATGTTTCTTTTCTAACTGCCTGATCGAGTAAAACTTTATTACAAGTTGTAGAGCCCGTTGTTTTGTCGGTGCTGTTAAGCGTACCGGCAGTGATGCGCCCCGTGTGGGAAACGCACACATTAGGAGCAACATTTACAGGATTTAAGGTACTTACTGTTGGCTGTTGGTTTAGTAAGGTTGTTGGTTGTGGATGAGCTCCGGCGTTGATTCTGTTGTCCGTAGTGGAAGCTTCTTGTTGGTTGGATGGCGGGAAAAAGGTGTCTTCTGACAAGATAAGCTCGGTATCTTCTCTGTTGCCAAAAGGCGGTCTGGGTCACAGTTGTTTTTGTTGCCTTGGAAGCTGTGTCTTAGATTCAGCTTCCTACAAAACAGTTTAAGATCCAGTAAAACCTCCGTGCTGTTGGCTCTTTGGGTGGGAATGAAATTCAACCCTTTTTGTAGTAACTCGATCGTGCCTGGTTTGAGGGTTT
>NC_056725.1:1665142090-1665144590 GCF_019279795.1 Protopterus annectens
GAGGAAGGCATCATAGTCAGAGATGATCCTGGAGAGGCGGATGCACTGCCCTTTGAGAACATTCTTCTTCATGAAGAAGGGGTGCTGACTTCTGAAATCCAGGAAGTTGTTCCTGTAAGTGTTCTTGGAGGTAAGGCTGCCAGTGCTGGGGTCAATGGTTAAATGAGTATCAAGGAAGGAGATGTGGGTCCCACTTCCTGAGACTACAAAGTCTAGGTATGGGATGCTGTTTGTGAGTGCCATAAGGAAGGTGTCCAGCTCAGTGTTGTCACCCTCCCACATGAAACAAATATCTTCAATAAAATGAAGACATAAGTGGACTTTGTGGAAGCCTTGTATATGGGTCAATGTCTCCTTCTCCCATGTGCTGAGGACTAGGTTGGCAAAAGAGAGGGCCATTTTGGACCCCATCGCCATCCTCTTGGTCTGTAGGTAGATGGCTCCATTGAAGCAGAAAATGTTGTTTTTCAGAACCACTGTGGTTAAAGCTATAAGCATTTCAGTTTTAAAAACATTGAATTTAGCATGCTTGTTGAGAAACAGTTCTAACACCTCCAAACCTTCCCTGTAGGGGATGTTGGAGTACTATGCTACTATGTCTAGTGTTACTAACATGCATTTTGAGAAATCAATATTACTTTCATGCAAAATATTTAAAAAATCCCAGGAGTCCTTGATGTAAAAATCTGTCACCTGAACTAATGGGTTGAAAATGAAGTCCAGGTATTCCAATATTGTCTCTGTCTTGGTTTTATGGTTAGAGATGATGAGTCTGAATGGGGGGTCGGTGGGGTCCTTGTGTACTTTGGGGATGCTGAATGCTCTTCTTAGGCTGGGGTTATGCACCGACAGAAAAACAAATTCCTCTACGGTGATATGCTGCTTAAATTCCAGGGTTTTGAGCAGCTTATCAATGGTATTGAAGCTTTTGTTCACTTCTTTCAAGGTCACAGCCTTGTAGAAGTCCTGGTTAAGCAGCAAATTGTTAAGTTTTTGTACATAGGTTTCCTGCTCCATAAGTACAAGGCCCGTTCCCTTATCTGCTTTCATGATACGCAGATCGTGATCCTGGCTTAAGTCCCGCATGGCATCCAGTTCCGCTGTTGAGAGGTTGTACCATTTGTGGGAGTTGGGCTCATTAAGAAGCCTTCTGAGATCTTGCTCACACACTTTTCGGAAGGCTGAAAATGTGTTGTTGAGGACTGGGGTGAATACACTCTTTTTTTCTGGGGGCTGCAAGTGTATCAGGGTCATCAGAGGATTCTGAATCTGTGTCCTCCGTGTTACTCAGAAGCACTTTCAGATTCAGTTTTCTGAGATAAAGCCTGAGATCCCGCAGAATGTTGGTGATTTGTGCTCTTTGTGATGGTAAAAAGGAGAAGCCCTTGTTTAATAAATTCACATGGGCCTCTGAGAGATTTCTGTCAGTTAAATTGAAAAGGGTGCTGGTGAGTTGTAACTCCCACTCCCCTAGTACCTCCTCATGGAGCTCCTGGTGTTCATGGGTCTGCCGATGTGTGTCCAGTGGCTCGACCCTCTCCCTCTGCCCGTGGTTCTTGGTCCTCCCCTCCCTATCCTGTTGTTCTGTTAAGATGCCCCCGTGCTGAAGGCTGGACTGTCTGGTCCTTGTTGCCATAAAAAAGGCTGCTGGGGATGCTCTCTGTTGAGCTTGATAGCCCCGTTGGCTGAGGTTCCTGCCATGGGGGCAGGTACAGGAGAAGGGGGGTTGGTGATAAGCTCTGTTTGTTGCATGGGAGCAGCTGTAACCTGCAGAGGAGGTGGAGGTGGTCTTGTGGATGCGGTGGTGTTTGTTGGAGGTTGCCTCATGTAGCCATTGGTTGTTCCCGGATGTCTTTCATCAGGAAGTCTGTATGTGTGGTTATCCCGGTATTGTTGTAGATCATGGCTGAGTTTTTTCTGTTTCCTGAAGATGAGGGTGGCTACGTGCCTGGTGATTTTGGGAGTAATATTATAAAAAAGGTGCTTGCAGTTTCCAAAATCAGGCTGCATTAGGATTTGTTCCTGCAGTTTTAGGATGTCCTCCTTCATTAATTCCAGCCATTCCTGATTGTAAGTGATGAGCAGGTTGAGTGAGGAAAGGCCTGCTTCATTGTATAGCTTGACCAGGTCAGCGAAAATGCCTGTTTCTTTTATGATCCCGTTTGGGAATCTGTAAAATCTGAGTCCTTGTGACACGTTCTTGTGGTGGATGCAAGATCTTAGAAAGATGTCATGCTCAGTGTTTTTATAGGTGATCAGTTTCCTTTCCAGGTTGTAGATGAGGTTTCTGCAGGTAATGTTGATATGCTGCGAGTCAGCCCTGATCGTTGCCTGTGGTGCGTCCCTTAATCCATTTGTGTCAAGGAATGGGTTCCTTTCACTGAGACCTTCTACAAAGTGTATAATGGACCCCGTGGCTGGATTATGTGTTGGGGTTTCTATCTGGTTGCCTCTCAGAGTGGTTGCAGAAGACCTCTGTTCACTCGGTTGGTTGCTGAGG
>NC_056725.1:1665149590-1665237090 GCF_019279795.1 Protopterus annectens
TGTCGCCTCACAGTAAGACGTTGTCTGGTTCGATTCTCAGCTAAAGTGTCTTCTGTGTGGAGACATGCGTGAATGGGCATACCTTCATTGAAGGTTGTACGTCAGGGCTGGCAACTCAGTACGTAAAAATCTGTTGCCGATCATTAGTGGACCAGAGTTCCGCTGTGGCGAACCCTAACCGGGAAAAGCGAAAGATACAACTGGTGGTTCTCCTCCTTTTATAATACTTTTAAACAAAACCTTGTATATCTTTATTACTTTCTTTCCTACTAACTTCCAAATTTCCACAGGAATAACATCTATTCTTGGAGATTTTCCTGCAGATTAATTGTATGTCGCCATTTTTATCTCATCCCCTCCTATCTTAACTGTTAATTGTTGAGCCTTATCTACCTCTAACCTTAGCATACCTAAGTCTCCCATAAATATTTCCATGTATGCTCTTTCTTGACTTCCACATTT
This sequence comes from Protopterus annectens, assembly GCF_019279795.1. Taxonomy (NCBI): domain Eukaryota; kingdom Metazoa; phylum Chordata; order Ceratodontiformes; family Protopteridae; genus Protopterus; species Protopterus annectens. Next base: position 1,665,150,053 of record NC_056725.1, read on the forward strand.
CTCTGCTTTATACAAATTTTCATAAAATGTACAAAATGTCTTTCATGCCTCTACAGGATCTCTGGTTATTTTTTTCTTGTTATAGGCTCCCTTAGTTTGGCAACAACCCTTTCCACTTTATGTTCCTTAAGTCATTGTGCTAAAAGGTTTTGTAATCTGGTGTTATTATCGAAAGCATTTGCTTAACAGAAATCTTTCTAAACCCATGGATATTATCCATACACTCCCTTCTTTTCTCTTTAGCACTTTGCAGTTGCTGTTCTTGTGTATGTGATTCCTTTTATTCTGTAATGCTTTAACCTTTGTCGGCCTTGCTAAATAATTCCTATTACTCTTTAATCATCTCTTTTTATTTCTACCTTATTCTTAAACTCCACTTTCATTTTATCCCATTCACTGTCTGGAACTTCTGAAGAAATTTCTGTCTTCCCTAATAACTCTCAAATAAGTTCCACTGCCCATTCCTTAAATTCCTCTTTTTAACAATTAGGTGAAGAAGCACCAATGTCTCATTTTTACTTCATTACCTTGCATTTTTATCTTAGTTGTTATTGGTGCATGGTCTGAAATAGTGATCAAATATGTGTCAAAGCTTTCAGTTAAATGCACATGTTCCTGTGAAATATAATTACTGTCTAGTCTATTCTAGCTATCATACCTTGATGAATAGTATGTAAATTCTCAACAAGTTCCTTCTACTGAATTCATGTCTTCCATACCAAATATTTTCATACATTTCTTTGGAAATCTGCCTTCTTTTGTTATATTTTCCCTTCTTTGTCCCCCAGATACATCTTCACTGTTGCAAATCATCTTTGAGCACTGCGTTCAGCATTACTAATCTCATTATTAATCTGTTTGTGAGGCTCATGCAAAATGCAGCATATGGAGCAGCTTATTCCTCTGGTTCAGGCATTATGATGAGATGCCATGCCTGGCTTTGATTTGTTATTTTTTTGAGAACTTCAAAGCATCCTTTGCAAATATCCCTTATGATGGATCATCCTTGTTTGGTCTATATGTCAAGGAAAAGTTTCAGAAGTGCAAGCAGGAAGGCAAGATGCTGTCTGGTGTAGGTATCACATTTGAGACCTCTCAATGATCGCATAATAGGAGCCAAAGGGGGTCCAAATCCCTATGATTTTGAAAACCCCAGCATCACACCTTTGACTCCTCTTCAGATAGGGGTGGAGAGGATAGAACCAACCCCTTCAATAGGTGCAGACCTAGATATCAAGGTGGACTACAAAACCAGAAATATCATGGTCCCTCATCAAACAGGCAACTTGAATGTCCCAGTCAGGTTTGTTTTTATACGTATACTCTACTGCATGGATGACCATCACACAGGGCTCTTAGGTGAGAAAAATATTATCAAGGGGCTATACAATTCCCTTTTCCCACCCACCTCCTCTATTATGTTGGTCACTTCCAAAAGTTTCATCCCATCATAAAAAAGCAGACAAAAGAGAGATTCTTTCTCTTTTCTTATCTTCTTGGAAAAAGAGACATTCAAGAGGTGCCCAGACCACAGACAAACACACTATTATTCAAGATTCTTTTTGGTTCCAAAGTAAAACAAGGACCTCAGGTCTTTTACAAACCTTAGTGATCTAAATATATGTGTAGTAAAGACCCCTTTCAGAATGGTCACTGTGCAGGGGATATTGCCATGAATTCAGGCAAATGATTGGATGTGCTCATTAGAGCTTCAGAATGCTTACCTCCATGTCAAGATTGCCAAAGCACCATGAGATCTTTACACTTCTATCTAGCTGCCAGTCATTTTCACAGGGTATTTGCCAAGTGTATGGCAATATCTGCAGCTCACCTGTGACTCAAAGGGATTTGTATGTTACAGTAGTTGGATGACTGACTCCTTGTTGCTATAATGACAGAATTGATCATCAAAACCAAAGACTACTTGCTTCTACTCTGTCTGTCCTTGGGCCTCTCTATAAAATATGAGAAGTCAAATCATCAGTCACCACAAGTACTGCAGTTCATATGATGCCACCTGGACACATCAAAGTGCATAGTTTCTTTTCCTTCATATAGGATTTAGTTTTTAGAAAACTCTGTTCACATACTTGTCCATCACTTCTCTCCACTTGTAAATCTAGTTCTGTGGGTTCTAGGCATCATGACCGCCACCATATATATGGTACAGCTCATTTGCTTCCTCATGAGGATACTTCGGTGTCTTCTTACAACACATCGGTCTCAAATTTCAGATCACACATCTGCTCCAATCATCATCACTCAACTTGGCAGGGTTTTACTTATAATAGTGGCTGAGTTTCCCCATCATTCATTTAGGAAGATCCTTTGCTATGCTACTTCCTTTGGTGGTGGTAACCATGGACACCTTATTTCTGTTATGGGGGTGGGGTATTTTCAAGAGAGAATGATCCATTGTACTTGGAGCTAACATGACATCAACCTTCATGTCAGTATCCTGGAGATTAGAGCAGTGCACCTGCCATTGCAAGAACTTTAGGGCTTCTTGCCCCAGGGTGATTTCTGACCAAATGAACATGACTGCTGTTTGAAGCATCAAAAAGCAAAGAGGAGCCAGATCATATGCCATGTGCAGAGAAGCTATGACAGTGTGGCAATGAGTAATTGCTTTACATAGCTTTCTAACAGTAAAACACATTCTTGGAAGAATCAACTGCCTTACTTTTAACTCATAACAAACACAAACAACCATATACACTTTCCATAAAGGGAAATGATCACTCCATGTAGAGGCAGTTTCCCCAAGTAGATATCTACACCTCATGGCTTTGCCTGTTCTAAACTTAGGTTCAGTCATGTTGAAAGTAAGTGCTAGAGCCTGTGTTGCCTCATGCACAGATACTATCATTTTTCTGTCTCTGTTTCTCTTCCAAATGTGAAAAACAGATTGCATGCTGTCATTTAACTGATTGTAGAATGCCCTTCATTTAATGTCAGATGCAATTAATTTTCAGTGAACTGCCTGTCAGTTCCCTTTTAAATACTAATTATAGTGTTCTTTATATATATATATATATATATATATATATATATATATTTCAGAAACCATGGCTCAATCATTTCCTGATCAAATGTCTGCACATGTAGACAAACCATCTCTAAGTGCAAGGCTTTGCTGGTGGAAAAGCAGCTAAAAGCTTTGAAAAATGCAAAAAACTAGCTCTTTTCAAATACTGGAAAACTACCACTTTTAATTATTTAGTTTTCTAGCCAGTTTGCTTAGAAAAAGAAAGAATCCCCCTTTCAGCAGCATAAACTGAGAACATTAGTCTGTACTTCCACTTGTATAATACTAGATAAATTATTATAATTTAATACACATATAATATAATCAGTACAGTGTTATACCCCCAGAAGCCCAAGATCATGACATTGTATTGCTTGTATCCAGACTTTTTGTTGTTACAGTATAAATCTTGGCTACTTTAACAACACTGGCATAAGCGGTAGTCACTGATATGACTCCCTTCATCTCACAAGTACCGCTGTATACTATACAGAAATACTTTACAATATAACATGCAATTTTCTTCAGTAATTTTTATACACATATTATCAAGAACAAAAACATTTTTGCTTACAGTTTCATCTTCAATTCCCTCCATTATCTTTCTAAATGTTAATAGTTCACATATCTAAACCACATCTTATGGGAATTACACTTTACAATTCTCCCATTTATTTCCTAATTTCACATGACTGCTGGTCTTCCTCATCATCTTGATCATCCAACACTCGTCTCTGGTTCAAGTGCAAAGTGTTGCTGAGTTTTCTAGTCACCTCGTGAGTGTGTGTGTGTGTGTGTGTGTGTGTGTGTGTGTGTGTGTGTGTGTGTGTTTTGTCACTTGAGCATTTCGTTTGGAACAATGGAATTTCCTCCTCCTTAACCTCTTCTGCATTCAGAAATTTATTTGATCCTCTAGGAAAAATATTCTAAACACAGCTGCACCTAAAACATTGAATTTCATAGCTACCTCTCAGCATCCCCTGACTTCAGTAATAAAGTCACTTCTCTTCCTCCAGTTGTACAATAAGTAATAATTGCCCACAAATCCTCTGGTGTCTCCATTTTTTTAATAATTTTCCCTTCTGCCACATTTCTGTCAGGAACAGCTCTTTCTTCTAATGTGACTACATCTTTATTAACATTGGTGTTGGCTTCCTTTGTATAACCAGATGTGAAACATATACACAATGTGTCCTTTCAATTAATAAATCCTGCTGTGGAATACTAGTCCAGTTGTTTATCTGTACTTTCATAAACTGAATGTAGTCTATTTCTTCTAGCTTCTTTAGTATAGCAGAGAATCTATTCTGCTACTTTTGAAACAGTTCTTCTTGTTCAGTCAGTCTTTCCTTCATTTCAGCATCTGATTTCTGCAATTATATTAGCTTATGTGGATTGCTAATTAAAACTTCTTGTATTCTTTCTTGCCTTTTATCATTTGACATTATATATTCCTCTGGTGTCTCACTTATTTCAAATAATTCCAGATGTATTTGTTTTATATTTTTCTCTAAATTACTGGAAGCCATCTCCTGTATCAAAGCTGAAACCTGAAACACGTTTTGTTGAACAGCTCCAAGGCTTTTCACCACCAGAATGTTTTCTTCTCCTTTTCTAATTAATTTTGTCTTTCTTTCTGCAGATTTCTTCTTTCCAGGCAGCGTGTTAACTAGATAGTAACATAATTTAATCCAAATCATTAGCTTTTACTGGTATTTTCATACCTCATTTCTTTTTCAATTTGGGAGAGCTCTAATCAATCTGATTTTCAGAGTGCAGCCATCTTGGAAATCTGGGAACATTGTTTGATTGAAAGATTTGTGCATTGGAGATTATTATTAGGTAGAGTGAAGAGGGAAATTATACCTGATTCTAAGGTTTAAGTTGTAGTGCCGGTACAGTTCTGTTTGTCTTTAATGGGTTCTGAGAGTGACGGTAACATGGTTGTACTTTGAATTTCTACTTGAAGTGTGTTCCTAGTTTCTGGATATAATAGTCATAGAAGTCCTTGCCAAAAGTATTGCAAGAAGGTTGTTGCTAATTTGAAATGTCTCGATGTTAGGGTTTATGGTAGCACATAGTAGGAATGAAAGTGGACAGTTCTGTGGGCAAAATAAGCAATGTATTTGTAATTCAGAAGTTCAAGCCAGCGTATTTCATATTTTCTACAGACTAATACAGTGGTGGATTTGGTCAATGTGATTACCCATTAATCTGGCAGCTCTTTCATAAGTAGTTTCAAGTATGTTGAATAGGCTTTTGGGGGATGATATATAAAGTTGACTGATATAGTTTACAAACTGGAAAATCTGTAGCTACCTTTTTCTTGTTAATCTAAGTCTTTTTTTGGTGGGGGGAGGCTGGTTAATGTATGCTTATCAAATTTTTAATCCACTGTTTGTGAGAATTCATTCCAGTTTACAGTCATTTGCTCAAGATGCTCTTACTTGTACCACAGCTGCACAAACAATTATTTGAGATGGCAGCAGTTCATGAGATGTTACTCACTTCAGAGAGCAGTGATATTTCAATTTTTGAAACATGCTGTATTTTAGGTTCTGTGTTCTTACATTCTCATGAAGAAAAAGAGATATTTTTTCATTGCTTGCCATTAAACACTTCTACCAACTGTGCGCTACTACTGGGTTAACTAGTTCTAACCACATATGACCTTGCTACCAGTCCCAAAAACAGCAAGAGAGAATTTCTACACAATCAAAACCTGTTAATAATGAGTATTGTAGCAGAGCTTTTTTAAACAAAATATCTTTGCCTATGTCATGACTAATAATTGAGTAATCAGACATTTATATAAATGAAAACAAACAATACTGACACATTTTCAGTTGCAAACGTTATACATCACATATATCCTCTATACAGTCATTTTCACTTGAACATTACATAGCTCATTCAATTTCTGTCTTCCCTTAAACCTCAGTCCTCCTCTAAAATATTATTCTGCATATTTTGTTCCCACAATTGCTATTTTTTCTATGAAATTTGCTTCCAACCTTTTCTAAAGGTCTCGCTTCACGTTCTTTTATCTCTGTTACTATATTCACTTCTAATACAGATGGTTCAGACATCGATTTCCATTTTCTTGTAGTTGCTTTCTTGGCAGCCTCCAGAATTAAACTCAGCAAGGCTTTACTGTATCTAGGCAATCCAGATTCTGTATCATAGCTCAAAAAAAAATTTCCTTAGTTACACCAATTTGCTCAAGTAGTTTACAGGGAATTTTTAAAGTCTGCCAATTCATTACATTCCCCAAAATATGTTCCAAATTATCTCTTTTTTCACCATCATACCACCAACATTTGCAATCTACCAGAGGAAAAATTCTTTGAAGTCTGCTTGGGATATAAAAATACCCATGCAAACACTTCCAAGCAAAAATCCTAAATCCTCTAGACATTGTTGCATATTTGGGAGCAATACATATATCCTCCCATTTCTTCCTTGTGAAGTGCTTATGGTACGTACGTATTATCGCAACCACATTTTCTGACATGCTGGACTTTCTTGTGTTTTACTTAAACAACAACAAGGGAGTGCAATCAGGAAGGGTAGACTGTGAAAAACTCTTCTGGGATGTTGGTGGTGGCTTTGTAAAATGAGTAAGGGTTCAAATTTGAGGATTTGTGGCTAGCGTGCTTGAAAGACATCAAGCATTGAATTCAGCGAGCGATCACAATGGCTGTGTGTATATATGTACGTTGGCCTGAAAGGAGTGTGGGCAGTCATAGCGTATGATGTTAGATGCGCGCACACACACACACACACACACACACACACACACACACACACACACACACACACACTTCCAACGGATTACCTGCTTTCAAGTATACTAGCCACAAATCCTAACATGTGCAAACCCTTACTCATTTTACAAACCCACCACCAAGATCCCACAAGATAGTGTTTTAACAGTCTACCCTTCCCGATTACTTTGTAAGATATTAGGCAGGGTACTGCTTTGCTTTTATTTCCTGATGCTTTCTGTTCTCAGGGCAAAGGCTGACAAAAAGGAACGCGGAACATGTTTTAAGTGGAATGGAGGACTTGCTTAACTGACATGTTGAGATGTTGGCAGTAAATGGGGAAACCTATTTTTCAAACCTTATTTTTTCAGCCTCTGAAGTAAGAAACCTTTCTAAAAACAAGAACACATTAAAGGAAATATGTCTCTGAGGTTTTGTCATACTTCATTGGTCCCAGCTGACACAAGAAGAAGCAACCAGCATTAGCGTGAAAATGTGGTTGCGATAATACGTAAGAACCGTGCTTATCTAACCTCTCTTCCTAGTCCTTTCTAACCACCTCTGATTGATTCCTAAAATTAGCATGCAGTATTTTATATGCCTTACTAATTACCCTTTTTAACAGCAGCTTCTATTTTTCTGTACTGTTGTCTGCATGTATGATTTGGCAAAATTTTACACCAGATGCCCTTCCTGATGCAACCCTCCCGATTTATCCGGGCTTGGGACCGGCACAAAGAAATGCACTGGCTTGTGCATCCCCAGTGACTGGGTTTAATGAAATCTTGGAAAGTGAGAGGATGCCTGAAGAATGGAGAAAAAGTGTTTTTGGTATCAATTTTTAAGAATAAGGGTGATGTGCAGAGCTGTAGTAACTACAGAGGGATTAAACTGATCAGTCACAGCATGAAGTTATGGGAAAGAGTAGTGGAAGCTAGGTTAAGAAGGGAGGTGATGATTAGTGATCAGCAGTATGGTTTCATGCCAGGAAAGAGCACTACATATGTGATGTTTGCTCTGAGAGTGTTGATGGAGAAGTACAGAGAAGGTCAGAAGGAGTTGCATTGTGTCTTTGTGGATTTAGAGAAAGCATATGACAGGGTGCATAGAGAGGAGTTGTGGTATTGTATGAGGAAGTCAGGTGTGTCAGAGAAGTATGAAAGAGTGGTACAGGATAAGTACAAGGGTAGTGTGACAGTGGTGAGATCTGCGGTGGGAGTGACAGATGCGTTTAAGGTGGAGGTGGGATTACATCAAGGATCAGCTCTGAGCCCTTTCTTATTTGCAATGGTGATGGACAGGTTGACAGACGAGATCAGACAGGAGTCCCCGTGGACTATGATGTTTGCAGATGACATTGTGATCTGTAGTGAGAGTAGGGAACAGGTGGAGGAGACCCTGGAGAGGTGGAGATATGCTCTAGAGAGAAGAGGAATGAAGATCAGCAGGACTAAGACAGAATATATGTGTGTGAATGAGAGGGAGGATAGAGGAATGGTGAGGATGCAGGGAGTAGAGGTGGCGAAGGTGAATGAGTTTAAGCACTTGGGATCAACAGTTCAGAGTAATGGTGAGTGTGAAAGAGAGGCAAAGAAGAGAGTACAGGCAGGTTGGAGTGGGTGGAGAAGAGTGTCAGGAGTGATTTGTGACAGACGAGTACCAGTAAGAGTGAAAGGGATGCTCTACAAGAGGGTAGTGAGACCAGCTATGTTATATGGGTTGGAGACAGTGGCACTGACAAAAAGACAGGAGTCAGAGCTTGACATGGCAGAGTTGAAGATGTTAAGATTTGCACTGGGTGTGACAAGGATGGACAGGACTAGGAATAAGTATATTAGAGGGTCAGTCCAGGTTGGAAGGTTTGGAGACAAAGCCAGAGAGGTAAGATTACATTGGTTTGGACATGTGCTGAGGAGGGATGCAGAGTATATTGGGAAAAAGATGCTAAGGATGAAGCTGCCAGGTAACAGGAAAAGAGGGATGCCTAAGATAAGGTTTATGGATGTGGTGAGAGAGGACATGCAGGTGGTTGGTGTGACAGAGCAAGATGCAGAGGACAAGAAGAAATGGAAACAGTTGATCTGCTGTGGTGACCCCTAATGGAAGCAGCCGAAAGAAGAAGAAGAACAGCAGCTTCTGTTCTAGATTCTACTAAAAACTCTACCAGTGCTAGTCTTTCACTAGGGATCCTCCTATTCCTTTCTCTTTGCCTATACTCTGATATCAATCCTTGATAGGGAGGGTAGTCTCTAACCTGCAGTCCAAATGTATTATTGACCTCTTTCTGTTCAATTACCTTTCCCTCTCTAATTATTTGAACACAATGCACTGATTCCTTTGCCAGTTTTCTCCAGTAAATTCCAGTCCCCTCTTGGCTATTCTCTATATCCCTGATTGCAGTTATCTCTATCAACAGAATCTCATTTTTCCATTCCTGTGCTGGCTTAGTTCTTAGAATACGTTCTCATACTTTATGAATATAATATGTATAGCTATTGTTATTCTCCATAAGGGTCTGCATCCAAAATGCCAGTCTCTCCTTATTTCTTAAACTTCCCCTCATTTTATCATCATCATCCCTTTTTACTTTGAATTATAGTTTTCTGCTTGTGTTATGTATAGGAGTCTTACCTGTACAGCTCGGAAATATCTCTTTAAATCAGGTAATTCTGGTAGAGGGATCCGACTTGATTCTTGCTCTCTTCCCTTCCCAGATAAAATCCTTCAGCTCTTTATTAATTGCTATCCACAACTTCTCCTCTGGTTGATTAAAAATGTGCCTGACTTTTTATAAAATTAAAGAGACTAAAAACATTTCCACTGCTTGTATTTTGCTGTCCATATCATAAAACAGAGCTTCCAGTTTCTTAGTTTTTATCTTTTAAGTCTCTTCCCACCTATCCTTAGCTGACATAACAGAATCCTTTTTAACCTGTACTCTTAAGTACTTCACTTTATCATGACCCATAAATATGGGTATTGCTGAACCAATTTGTGTGTGGGTACATAGTTCACAACTATTGCCTTTGTTTTATCTTCATTATTTTTTGTATCCCGAAAAGAATTTAAACTGTCTCAGAATGTACCACAACACTGAAATGTCTCTTTATGGTTTTATCACTTACAAAATAATATCATCTGCAAATAATGCCATCTTTTCTTGATTACAATACCAATTATATCCTTCAATTTCTGAGTCCTTTATTTTCTTTGCCTATGGTTCTAATTATAATGCAGATAACAAAGGGGAACGAGGACATCCCTATCTGGTTCCTCTGTTTAAATGGAACTTATCAGAGAAGAACCCCCCCACACCTTAATTTTCACCTCTGATCCCTCATGTATCCTCCTAATTAACATTATTATTATTATTATTATTATTATTATTATTATTATTATTATTATTATTATTATGTCAGGGAATGAATATGCTTCCATTGCCTTATAAAATCCCAATTTACTATGTCAAATGCTTTCCCCGCATCAAGACCCACCAACAACAGTGATATTTTCTTACACTCTGCTTCACTTTTGATCCTCATTGTTCTATTAATGTTGTTAAATGTTTGCCTTCCCTCTAGAAAACCACATTGATCCATATCTGTCAATTTTGGCAACACCTTTGACAGTCTTTAGGTGGTACAGCCACCACAGCTTTCTTCCAGAATGTTGGTGCTTCTCCTCCTTTTAAAATACTGTTGAACAAAACCTTCTAGATCTTTATCACTTTCTTCCCTCCTAGCTTCCAAAATTCCACATGAATACCATCTGTTCCTGGAGTCTTTCCAGTAGATTGATTATACAACACCATTTTTATCTCAACTCCTCCTATCCTAATTGTTAATTATTGAGCCTCATCTACCTCTAACCTTGGCATAGTTAATTCTTCCATAAATATTTCCATTTGTACTTTTTCTTTATTTCCACATTTCTCTGCTTTATACAGATTTTCATAAAAGTATTGAAATATTTCTAATACCTCTACAGGATCTCTGATTATTTTTCTTGTTTTAAGGTCCATAACCTTGGCAACAACCCTTTCTACTTTCTATTGCCTGAGCCGTTGTGCTAAAAGCTTTTGTACTCTGAAGTTATTATCAGTTTCTTCACAACCTTTTTAGACTCATGCATATTATCCAGATATTCCCATATTTCCTGTTTACCACTCTGCACCTCTTCTTGTTTTTGAGATTCCCCTGTTTTGCAATACTGAAACCTTTGTCAGTCCTCTAAATAATTCTTGTTACTCTTGTTACTTCTTAACCATTTAAAGTCTTCTTTCATTTTATCCCACTCCCTAACTATATTTTCTGCGGAAATTCTATCTTTCTTAATAATTCTCGAATAATTTCCACTAATTCTTAAATTCCTCTCTGTTTAACAGATGGGTGGGGAAGCACCAATGTCTCATTTTTATTTCATTACCCTGCATTTTTATTTAAGTTATTATTGGCATGTCATCTGAAATAGTTTTTGGTGGCATATCAAAACTGACAATTAAATGCACATGTTCCCATGAAATATAGTTACTATCTAGCCTAGCTCAGTTTTTGTACCTTGGGGAATGATATGTAAATTCTCTCTCCAAGCTCATACTACTGAATTCACATCTTCCATACCAAATATTTTCATATATTTCTTCAAAAATGTACCCTTTTTTGTTATATTGTCCATTTTAGCCTCCCCCCAGAAACACCACTGTTGTAAATTAAATTAAAATCCCCACCTATAAGTAATATTCCCTGCTGAAAGCTGATTATTTCTCCCAGAATTTTCTTAAGTTCCATTTTAGCAGTTTTAGGTGTAATGCATGACAGCATAATCCTCATCCTTAGATCTTACTACTACTACAAATCTACCATTATTATATTTTTTCCCTTTCCTATCACCATTGGAGATCTTCTAGCAATTAATATAAGTACTCCCCTTTTCATTTGTCCCAGACATTCTGCTGAATAATCATTCTGAAATCCTTTCTTTATCAAATGTACATGCTTACTTCCCAAATGTGTATCCTGTATCATAACTATTTGCACTCTGCATTTCTTAATATATAGTTCAACACTCTTTCTTTTTCTGTGTATATCTGTGAGACCATTCACATTCAAAGATAATATGGAAAGTGCTGCCATTATGATAAGAAGTTATTACTCCCACCTGTTATATATAAGAACATCTGATTTTATTGTTTTTAGGTTGGCCATATTTACTTAGACTCATGATCTGACTCTTGAGCTCCTCCCTTTACCAATAATTCCCCAGATCCTTTTAATACTTCAGATCTCATTTGCTCCAACTCTTCAGACATGAATCATGCTCTCTTATGGTCTTGGGGTGTTGTTCCTACTTTTTTGTGAGTTAAAATAGAAAATTGTTATATTTCTTTTATCTTTCTGTACTATATTTCACCTTTCCCTCCTTTTTCCCTTTTTGGGTTTTTCTGCATTAGGATTTCAACACCTTTTTTCCTACCCTCTTCCTTTGTACTGATACTGTCTTTACCATAGTTGGTAAACCCTTCTTTTTTCTCTTTACTTCCCAAAGTTTTTCCTACCTGTATATAAGGACCTCTCATATACCATTGCTGGTGTATTTTTTTTATGTCCATGCAAAAAAAAACTTTCTTTCTAACTTTTTAACTTCTTGTGAATATGGCTGAAAAGCCAAAAGGTTTGAAGAAGTGCACTTCCTGTGGGCATAAAATACCCAATTTTGATGCCCACAGGGAGTGGGTATACTGTTTAGGAGTGGCCCACCATGAAACCTTTTTTCAGATTTCAGTGGGTTTCATTTCTTGGGCCTTACATGATCGTCTCAACAAACTGGTGTTAAAGGAGTTGCTGCCTACATCTGTTTCTGTCTCAGGGACTCAAACCCCAGTTAAGAAACAGAAAACTTCTTTCAAGTCCTGCCTGATCTCTAAAACCTGCTCCTGTGTCAGAGCTGTTCGCTAAACTAACTAGAAGACTGTATCTGACATCTTCGGGGACATTTAAATCTCCTCAGTCTCAGAGCCTTTGCTTTTCTCCAGATCCTATTTCCCCATGGCTCCAATCACACTACTTAAAAGAGAATCCAAAGAGAATGATATGTACCTCTTTCACATCATTCTCTATCAGGTCTTTCTGGAGTCTTTCTGAGGCAGATGAAGATAGGATGATGAGGAAGTTCCCCAGAGCTCAGATTTAGATGGTAATATTGCTGTCTCTATCTCCCTTCAGGTCCAGGAACCTCCAACCTGTATCTCATTCAGTTGTATCTCTTATAATCTGTCCAGCAATTTCAGAGCCCTTGGATTTGAGTATTCCAAGAGTTGATGTGCCAAGATACAAAGACTAGATGTTCAACTCTGACTGCATCCCTGACTCATTCGGTGCCAATTCCCATAAGGTAGGAAGAGTCTTGGAACAGAAGTTTTGGTGCTGAATCTGGGGGGATGGTTTTGACTCTGTCACTTCCCCTCAATGCTTCAATGCAGGTCTGACTTCTCCCTCGAGACAGGAGCATGGGCATGGTTGGGGCTCAACAACACCTGGAGCTCTGGCTCTGGTGAGGCCAGCAAAGGCTTCTCCTGGTCCTTCTGCATTTGAGATGGTGGAGAGGATTTTCTCTTACTCAAGAGTCCAGTCTAGTCTTATCTGTTCAGATCTGAGTGTTGAGCCTCATCAACCTATTCTGCAGGGAAAGCCAGCCTGTTCAAGCTTCCAGGCAGTTCCTCTACAGGAACTTCCCCTATCTTCTGATACCTCTTCAGATCATCCCACTGAAGAGGTCCCCCTGGAAAAGATTGTGCTAAAGAAGACACATAGATTCCCCTCGTGAATCTTTAACCAAACACACTGACTTTGAGGAAGAAAAGGGGTGCCCAAGGTCTCCACCAGACAAAATCTCCTTTGGAGACATTTTAGACATTCTTAGCCAGAAAGGTGGATGGTCTTCTTATCCTCCTTCCCAGGAGAAGTCAGTGTTCCTAGAAGCCTTTGGGTATGGCACATCTACATTTTGGGTTATCCCCCCTGGATGATGACTTTATAGATCTCATGTCTTGCTGGGCATGGATGGAACTGGATACCATGGAACACATCCCTCATCGACTGGACAGATTTCTTGCCCCACCCAAAGACAGGCCTCATTGGAGCAAGGGAGATTCTGTGGATGACATGGTTGTGGTGGTGGCCACTAAGAAAGAACTGGCAGAACAGAACTCTTCCATCCAACCTCCTAACAGAGAATTCAGGGCATTGTTCAGTTTGGAAAGTGCATTTACACCTCATTGACCTTTGCTTTACTATTGCTCAGTTATTTGGCACTTTCCCCAGATTGCAGAGATACTTGATTAAAGAACTTTCTACGTCTTTTCCTGGGGCCATGTAAGTGGAGGAGCATAAACAGCTATCTTCACAACTGGCCACCCTTCAGTCTTTTTCCCATGTGTCCATGAGATTAATCTCTCATGCAGCAGAAGGTTTCTCATGGGTGATGGGTTCAGGAATAGCCATCAGGAGACATGCCTGTTTGTGATTATGCAACTTTGTAGAGCCCTTCAAGTCTTCTTTCATTAATGCTGCCTTTGATAAACCTTCCTTGTTTGGCCTTACAGTAAAATAAACACTCTCCTATAGTGAGAGCAAGATGGAATGACTTTATCTGCAATAGGAATATGTTTTTCTACCCTGCAGAGATCCTTTTCCAGGAATCAGCACAAAGGTAAAAAGATGTGGTTCTGAAAGTCACATAGTCCCTTTCAGGACTCACGAGGGAAAACTTCCCCCAGAGGCAGGGGGAATTCTAATGGAAGACAATGCCATCACAGCAGAGGGGGCCCACAGAACTAAGAGTTTTGAGATACCTTCTGATATAAATCCTTCCAGTGCTCCTGAAGGGTTGCCTGACTGTTCTTCTCTAGAGGCAGTTGGGGAGCACTTGTCTCTTCACTCAGAAGTCTGGGCATCAACAAAAAGAACCTCTTGGGTGAAAAAAATTATACCCAGAGGCTATTTCATTCCTTTTTTGCAAACCTCACCACCCAAGTGGAAAAGTCATCCTGATGTTCCACCCAGTTAGTGGAAGCTAGCAGCCTTAGAAGTTCAAAAGCTGCTAGACAAAAGAGTCAACCAAGAGGTCCCACCAGATCAGAGAGGTTTCAAAATTTACTCAAGGTTCTTTTTAGTGCCAAAGAAAAACAGGGGACCTGAGGTCCATTCTGGATCTCAGCAATCTAAATCAATTTGTAAAGAACTCCAAGTTTCAGATGGTCACAGCTCAGTCCATTGTACCCTTCATACAGACAGATGACTGGATGTGGTCTATCAATCTCCAAGATGCCTACTAGCACTTCAAAATCAGATGCTCCTGGGGATTCCTGCACTTCTGGCTGGGGGACAGTCATTACCGATTCAGAATCCTGCCCATTGGTCTCACCACAGCTCCTAGAGTATCCAACAATGCATGCCAGTGGTAGCAGCTCACCTGTGACTGCTCAGATTTAGAGTGTTTCCTTACCTAGATGGCTGGCTCCTCACCACCTCAACCAAGCTTCTCCTTGAGAAGGCAAGGATCTACTTACTCCAATTATGCCAGTCTTTAGGAATCAGAGTCAGTTATGCCAAGTCCCATCTACAACCCGTTCAAGTCTTGGAGTTTATAGGACCTCACCTGGACACAACCAGCCAATTAGCCTTCCTTTCTTCAAACAGAGTACAGACCAAAAGATTGCAGGTGAGACAGATTCTTTCACTCCTTTCTCACCCAACAAAATTAGTTCTGCAGGCTTTAGGATCAAAGGCAGTGGCTATTACTTTGGTCCTGATGGTGTGATTCCACATGCATGTTCTTCAATGGACTCTAGCTGTCCAATGGTCAATTCTTCTACAGCTTCTTTCCTATCTGATAAAACTTTTGCAGGTTTGCAAGGATTCCCTGTGTTGGTGGGTGAAGTCCAAAGACATTTTTCAGGGATTCCCTTTCATGATTCCAGCCCCGGTAGCCACAGTGACCATGATCGCCTCCCAGTTGGGTTGGGAGTGCATTTCTTGGGATGGACAGTTCAAGGCATGTGATCCCCAGAAGAGACCAATCTGCATATCAGTGTCCTAGAGATAAGGGCTGTTCTCCTGCTGTTGCAGGCCTTTCAGGAATTTCTTCCTCCAAGGATGATTGTTATCCAGACAACATGTCTGTAGTTTGGTACATCAACAAACAGAGGGGAATCTGTTCCAATCCCCTTTGTGAAGTGGCAATGAGAGTGTAGCAGTGGGCTATCTCCTCCAACTGCTTTCTTATTGCAGTGCATATACCAGGGAAATCCAACATGTTAGCAGACAAACTTGGCAGGTCCATTCTGATGCCCCAGGAGTGGTCTCTCAGTCAGTGGCAGAGAGGATCTTCCATCTATGGGTTCAGCCTTGCTACAATCTATTTGCCTCTTCCCACAACAGCAAGAGGAGCAGGTTCTTTGCCCTGATTCCCCCCTACCAGACTCCTTTATGCCTAATGCCCCCCTTACATCTACTCCCAAAATTTCTTCAGAAAGCACTTTGGTTGAAGAACAAGGTTATCATTCTTGCCCCATTTTAGCCTCATCAAGCGTGGTTTTCCTTCCTGTGATCTTATCTTCTACATTTGCCATGGATTCTGGACAACAGTCCAGATCTAATTTCTCATTCCTCGGGGATGACACACCTGGACATTGCAGGCCTTAATTTGACCACATGGTTTCTCCAATTCCATTAATGGTTAGACAGACAAGGCTTTCCTTCCTGGTCTGCCAGATGATGCTATCTTCCCAAAAAGACTCCAGTAGAAAAATTTGCAAGAGTAAATGGAAAAGATTTTCTTATTAGGCCTAGCAGAGAGCTTTAGATCCCTTTACTTCACCTATTCCTGCTGTCCTAGATTTCCTTGCTTCAGTTTTTCAAGAAGGGGCTAGTTTCTCCACTATTAAAGTTCAGTTAGCTGCCATTCCGAGTTATCATACTAGCAATAATACTTCCTACCTAGCTTCTTCTAAACTGCACAAAGTATTCCTTAAAGGTACTTTTCTGCTTAGATCTCCAGTTAAAGACCCTACTCCACCATGAGATCTTAAGTTGTTACTGGAGGTTTGACTCAGACTCCTTTTGCGCCATCGGCCAAGTCTGATCTCAAGTTTCTCTCCTGGAAAATGTTTTTTTTTCTAGTGGCCATTACTTCAGTGAGGAGAGTTTCTGAACTCCAGGCACTATCCTCAAAATCCCCTTACTTGGTTTTCCACAAAGGTAGAGTCACTTTACATACTAACCCATCCTTTCTGCCCAAAGTAGCCTCAGAGGTGAACATCAATCACATCATCAAGTTACCTGTGTTCATCCCTAAATTTTCTAACAAAGGTGAATACATGCTTCATCTCTTAGATGTACATAGGCAGTTCCATTTTTATCTTCATAGAACAAAGGCTTTTAGGAAAACTGATCAGCTGTTTGCCTCCTTTGCCACCAATAGGTCGGGAAAAACAGTCTCTAAAGTTACCTTGGCAAGGTGGTTAACAGATTGAATATCATTTGTTTACAGTTAATGAGGTCTGTGTTTACCCAGACTTCCTAAGTCTCACTCCACTAGATCCATGGCTACCTCACCTGCTTTCTGGTCCAAAGTTTCTACTGGTGGTATCTGTGCTGCAGCCACTTGGTCCAATTTCAATACCTTTATTGCGCATTACAAGTTGGGTTTGATCTCCCGAGGCAGAGCTGCCTTTGGTTCTGCAGTACTCTGGAATATCCTTCCATGAGGACCACCTCTCTGTTCCATACACTGAGGAATGAATGAAAATGACAGCATTAGATTTAAAAGCTATGTACTCACCATAACTATGCATTTGTGTTATTCATTTTCACTCTTCCTCCACCCCACCTTCCTTTCATCTGGGAGTGACCGGATAATGATATTAGAACCACTGTTCCAGTTTGAGTCCCTCTCCCTATCTTTTCCTTTTTATTTTCCTTTTAATGAGATATAGTGAGCCCTTTTTGTTTATGGGGCAAAAAACTCAATCTGAGATATTACACGACTCTGGAGCATTGTGGGTAAAGTGAGGAGCTTGAGAGTTGGATCCAAGAGTATGAGTAAATACAGCTGAGCCTGATCCAAGGTCAGATCTGAGACCCATATGTTGAAGAAGAATGAAAATGGACAACACAGATGCATAGTTATGGTGAGTATATAACTTTTATTTATTTTTTAATATCTAGGTTCATGCATACACTATTGTTTGATGGGTTGATCTTTTACACAGTTGTGTCTTTGTCATATCCATTTCAATATATGTCACATATTACAAGATTTTTTGTTTTAACAAAAAACATAAAAAATACACACCCAAAACACTCCCATAACCTATTAACTTAATGCAAACACATAAAATGGTGTACATCTTTAAATAATGACATTTAACCCTCCTAATAGGAGAAATTGTCCCAGATTGACAACTATACTCACAGGCTTTGACCTATAATTAAGTTATCCATACTAACATGCATGGTACAATATGTGCTTCTACTTACACTAATTATTGTCTGTTTTTGTCTTATTTTTTATTCTTCTCCCATATGTATAAAACAATTTGAATGCATTTAGAAAATATTATCTTTCAGGCATTGAAAGAAAAACATATTCTGTTTTTATTGCTCTTTTATCATCTTGAGTTCATAGAAACATGGTAGACAGATACACTGCTGCCTTCTGCTACAAGCTTCTCATGTTGCACTGTGAACATATATTTGCTAACAGAAAATTTTTCATTACATTGTGTACTGTTATTTATTCACTTCCACTTAAAACGTGTTATATTAAGCCAAGGGCCTTGATCCAGTCATTCTACTATGCAAAAGAAAGAAAAAGCATATTAATTTTACTTATATCATGATCTGTATACTTTTACAACCCATCCCTCAACTCAACAATCCAATATTACAGCCTGTTGTGTTAAATGTCCTTTTGTCCAGGCTTTCTTCTATTTTTACATTGCAGTGCCTACATTTCTTAAAAGTAAATGAGAAGACATAAAGAAAGAAAGAAGAAACAAGGGCATCTGTTTACTTTAGTATCCATATAACACAAAAAATAACTGAAAATGCATTAAATATAACATGCAGTATATATAATGTTTTATAAAAGTACTGTTAAGAACATTTTTTTACTTACAGTTACCTCTTTCCTTCCTCTCCCCCCTCCTTAAAGTTTTTCCAAGCATTAATGACACAAAGTAGGGCATATGCTTTGGAGCCCCCTACAAGTTTAACAAAATCAAAACGTCCCATATTTCCAGGTTTTCTTGTTCAGCCATATTCCACAAATGTGATTGGTGCATTGTAATCTCTCACTTATTTATTAATTTCCAGGATGCTGGTTTTCTTCTTGTTGGTCTCTGTCTCCCATCTCCAGTCTCTGGTTCATTTCCAAAGAAAACTTGGTTGTTCCAGTCAACGCTTGTGCTTTCCTCTGTTTCTCCACCATTTTCCTTTGGAACACTGGGAAAGGTTTCACTGACAAAGTATCTCTATGAGATTTATTATCAGAAGAATAAGAAGTAGAGTCCTCTTCTGTTTGATAGCTCACTTTTTGTTGGACAAACTTTTGTTTTTTTCCTCCTTAGTATGTTCTGCATCAAAAATGACTTTAGTCCTCCAGGAAAAATATTCTGAAGAGTGTTAGTTACAGCAGCTTGAAACTCAAATCTACCTCTCAACATTCCCTGATTGCTGGAGTAAATTTATTCCTTTTCTGCCTGGTGTACAGTGAGGAATCATGTTCCACAAACACTCTACTGTCTCCACCCTGTAGTACTTTGTCCTTCTGCCGCAGTTTTTCAGAATCAACTCTTTTAGCTGGTAGAACTGCATCTTGACTATTAGAGGTTTTGGCTGCTTTCTCATGGCCAGGTTTGGAACATACACACAAAGTTCCTTTTCAAATAACAACTCCTGTTGTGGAATACTAGTCCAGCTACTTATCTGTGCTTTCATAAAATGAATACAGTCTGTTCCTTCCAGTTTCTCTGGTACAGCAGCAAATCTCAGGTTTTCCCTATGTGCTTTGTAATCTAATTCTAACATTTTTTGAAACATCGCTTCTTAAGCAGTCTCATACTCAGTCAGTCTTTTGCTCATTTCATTCCCTGATTTTTAAAGTTTTATCAGCTTGTCTGAATATCTCTTTAAATCTTATTCCATTTTTGCCAGCCTTTTGCTAGTTAAGTTGTTAGAGCCTTCAGTGTCTTGTTTATTTAATCAGCTCTGAACACATTTGATTTATTGTTTTCTCTAGATTTCTGGAAGTCATGTCTTTCACCAAAGCTGGAGCTTGAAGTGCTTTTGGATAAACAGATGCAGGATTCTTCCCAGCCACTGTTTTCTCCTCATATTATATGGTTGATTTTCTTTCAGGTTCTCTAAATTTCTTCTTTGCTGGTATCCAAGTGGTGGATTTACTAGCCAGTAACTGAAATTTATTCAGAATAAAAAAATACTGACTCTCTTTTCTGAATTTCTGTTTTTACACAGGGAGTGCTGAGATTAAGCTATCAGTGTGCAGCCATTTGGAACATTTGTTTGCATTTTTAATGAGACTAGGAATTGTGCTGGCAATCTGGGTAATCTGCTTATTCCAGGCTTAATTAATTTACAGTTGTTTTTCTGATTTCTGTGACCTTTAAGTGCGACTTTTAAATTTCTCTACATAACAGGACCCAATGTTGTATTTGGCTAGAGTGGTCCATAATATATTTATTTACCAAACACCGCTAATAGATTGATCACTTCTAACCAGATCTGACCTTACTACTACACCCAAAGACATCATGGCAGATTTTTTAAATCCAATTCTATCTGAGTTTTTTAAAAATGCATGACTGCTATTCTCCTAATGCGGTTGATTATTCTGACTGGATTTTGTTTGTTTGGGACACTTGTCTGGCTAGTTAGAATAGAAAACATGCATTCTACTTACTCAAGAATTACTTTAAGTGTACCTTTAAGTTGTGCTGCATAGCAGGACCTGCTGCTGTGTTTGACTGGGCTGATTTGTGATGGGTTTCCTTGCTGCACACTGCTACTGGATTGACTCATTTTAACCTTGCACTATATGCATGATTAAGGCATATTGCACTGTGTAGATTCAAGTATTTTATTTTAAAGTAGATTTAAGTATTTTGTTTTAAAGTGTTTATAATTGTTATTTTAGCATTTCCTAAAGTCATCTTGTCCATCACCTAGTTTATACAGTTAATAAAAGCTGCTACTGGTACGGTAGTTTGGCTCTAAGCTGCACTTTGTTGTTGACTGCTGTTGCTGCTGTAGTTTCGTTTTAGGAATTTCTTGCTGCTTTTAGCTTAGTAGTACTGCCTTGTGTGCTTTTGTTATTGTGGTTTATAATATTTTTTTTTGTTGACAAATCAGTTGCTTATATTTTTGTTATTGTTATAATAGCTCCTTGTTGTTCCCAGACATTCCTATAGCCATGATCAATAGATAGTGATATCTTCAAATTCATATGCACTTATGCTAGTTATAGATAGTATCTATATCTGGTACATCAAAGCATGTGGCAAATTAGTCTGATACATCCTAGAGGCTGTTGATTCTTTGAAGCATGTTATTTTCTGGCATCTTAGAAGCAAACCTTCTGTGGTACTTGTGGCATCTGAGCCAACCTCTCTGCATGCCATTGGTTGAACTCAAGCCTTGAAGAGTGTAATGTGCCATGTGTGGCATCTGAGTGAACTTCCGGTCATAATATTGGTGGTATCTGAGCCTGCTATTCTAGAGTATATTGTGTAATTTTTACTATTATTGTTATATGGAAATCTTACATTGCTTTCTAACTACTGCAGTTATGTATGTACTACATCAGACTATAGCTGTGTACTATTTTTGAATTTTAGCATGTTTAATTTATACTGCCTTTTCGGCCTTCATGCTATTATTATACTGAGTTTGTATTACCCCTCAATCTATCGCTGTATACTACTCTTAGATTACACTGTCTTGTGTCATTTCTTCATTGCCTTCCTTGTACATTCGAGTAGTTGTTTCACTAGTGTTGGCTTCACCTAACCTAGTACATCTCTTCCACAGCATGGTTTATCTACCTATCCTACCCTTTCTGCCTACTTACTAAACTCATTCAATGCATCCTTCCTGCCCTTGTTAATTCAACCCACATTGCAATGCATGGTAGCCCAGTCTACCTCTCTCTGCTCTTTTGACAGTCACATTACATTTTTTCTAAGACAGTGTAGAAACTGCCTAATACTCACTGACAACTAACTACTAATGGAGAAACATGACATGACATGATAGAGGTGTAGTTATTTTTATAACGCAGAGGCTACCCTTCCATTTGCACATATACTCAGTAAGCAACAGACATAAACCCACCCCTTTTCCCAAGATCACACTAAATCAACCCACACTAAGGCTGTAAAGAAAATCACTCTACAAGCTTCTAAGAATCAGGACTAAAGAGCATAAGCAGGATTCTTCTAATACAATGCCATCCTCCTCCTCCTACATAATATAACGCTGCAAGTCAAAGGCCTGCAGACTGCAAACCTCCCATTATACTAGACAATACAGTAGAACAGCTCCCCATAGAAGCAGAAACTAAGTGAAAACACTTGCTGTGATGATTTTGCAAAGAGAGGCTCTACTCCTAAAAACAGAGATGATTGTCTCTTATCAAAGAGGAAGAACATACCAAAAGCAAGAACTCTTGGTAGTTGGCAGCTGATGGATTTAATGAATAAAGGAAAACAACAGGAACAGGAAGAAGGCAAACAGAGAAGAGTGAAGAAATGCTGTTGGCAGTTTTCTGGTGGAGATGGAAACCTGAAAGATTTATAAGCATTTATGTTTCTTGATAACAAATTAAGTTTTGCTTTTATTTAGCCTATTTTCCTCTGTAAATAAAGTAAACTGAACTTGTAAAATCTGCCTTCAGTGTATTTTCTCCACTACATCAGTATTGTTTTCAGGTGGGAAAAATGTGATCATTCCACCAAATTGCAGTATTAATTCCTGCTTCACAACATGGGGTATGCCTATATTTGAGATGTGTTTCCTGAAATGAAAAGAGAAGCTTGTTTCCCTAACTAAAAAGAAAGAGATTTGTGTGTGAGTGAACCGTCAACCTTTTGCTTTGCTCATATTGGAGAATTTTGTGAAAACTCTAATATGGAACACAATAACCCTAATACAGTGCTCATATTGACCTTTCAGGAGATAAATGAGTCTACCAATAGATAATTGGTCAGTCATCAAGACCAAATATACTTATTTACATCTACAATGGCCACTCCAAAGGCAACCCCAACACTGAAAAAATCAGCAAAAATAATGACATCCAGGCATATCTCATTGTCTTCAATTAATTAATAAAGAGTCCATTAAAGCTTATATGGGCATGGAAGGTACAGACTATTAGGACTATAACACAATAAAAGAAACACATTTTTGGTTGGGCTGATGTGTCTCCTATAGCAAAAGCTGTCAAATTTCACAACTGAACATTTATCACCAACAAAATGACAATATATCAGATGCCTGGTTTAAAACATGTTATAAAAGAGGTGATCTCTGCTTAACATACAAGGCCATGTCAAACCCAGAGCTGTTGGACATGCTAAACTTAAAGAAATCCCAATCCCTCAGAGCCACACGCTCCAGTGATCTAAATCTTGTCGTCACAATGAACAAAACATGCTGGAGGGATAGGTTCCTGACCCAGAGACTCCCCAGACTGTAGACTGCCCATACATGTCAAGCAGAGCACCTCTTTGTCCCTCTTCAAAAGGAACCTTGACGATTGGATGGGAGATAAGAAATTCACCCCAGGGATCACGTCATTCACCCTGCTAGACAGGGGTCCAGGGAAGTAAATATTGTGGGAAGAAATATCCAGGGAATTGTTATGGCTAGGCTTGTATAGGCCCTAGGACCGATAGCCTAGTACCAACCTATGAACCTATAAACCTATGACTACTACCTAAAGTAAATATCTAAATCAAAATTATAGGTATATTTGCTATTTACTAGAGGGCCCTCCCAAGTAATTTACATAAATAGGATTTTCAGACTGTCCCCATGAGTACTGATGAGCTAATTAAGATAAATGAAAAAAAATGTTAACTAATGTAGTCTTGTTTAGAAATGTGCAAACTAATGCAATAACTAAAATGTGCAAAAACCCAGAATCTGTGTGTTACCAGAGAACCTCAGTTGTTAACAGGCTTTGTACTTCATTAAAATACAACATATCACTATGCCTTTTTGTACTACTGCACTACTGCTGAAACATGCTTGCAAAACAAGACAGCATCACACAGAGTATGCATACACAGTAAAGCTGAATAAATTACTTATAAAAAGGATAATATTTGATTAGTAATTCTACTTTTTGCAGGATTGTCCCTCATGTTCACACTGTCTTCCTGTGTGAATACTACCCAGAAGCAAACTGCTGCCATTTACTTGGTGTATTTATAGTGGGAGATGCTGCACATATTTATATTCTGCCTTGTTAGCACAAAGTCTTCCTGAATCATCATATTTTCATAAGCTGCTACCTCACACAAGTAAAATGTAATGCACCACGAGCACTCATACCACATGCATAAGGACTAATCATTTTATAAGTGACATATAATGCACCACGAGCACTCACACCACATGTATAATGACTAATCATTTTACAAGTGACATGTAATGCACCACGAGCACTCATACCACATGCATAAGGACTAATCATTTTATAAGTGACATGTAATGCACCACGAGCACTCATACCACATGCATAATGACTAATCTTTTTACAAGTGATATGTAATGCACCACGAGCACTCATACCACATGCATAAAGACTAATAATTTTATAAGTGACATGTAATGCACCACGAGCACTCATACCACATGTATAATGACTAATCATTTTACAAATGACATGTAATGCACCACGAGCACTCATACCACATGCATAAGGACTAATCATTTTATAAGTGACATGTAATGCACCACAAGCACTCATACCACATGTATAATGACTGATCATTTTCCACAGTGGTTTACATATTGTTACTGTTTGCAGCATTGCTGTGTATGTGGATGGCAAGTAAACAACATCAGTATGTGCATTTGACAGCTGTTATTGTGTAAGAAGTCTGTAAAAGGTACATACAAAGCAAGAACACTTTTAATCTACACATTCTAGAGCTGAACTTAGTTTTGTACTGTGATTTTATAGGTTTGTTAACTGAATAGGAACATTTATTTTTGTTGCTTCCCACAAATGTTGCTTATATCTGCTTTGTAGATTGCCCAGTTTATTTTGTCCAGATGCTGACATTTTATATGTGGAATATTTAAAGTACAGTTCTATAAACTGCACTTAACCGTAATAGTAGATGTTCAAATTATTCACTGCCACAGTAGACTATGGGTTGTATCCTGCCAAGGATACTGCATCCAGCCAGCCTCCCAAAGCTCTAACCCACTCCCACACAGTCACTCTGGCTGGCTTTAAATTAATCCCTTTTGGAAGGAACTATAAAAACAGCTAGAGTGACTAAAACTCTACATGACTTCCTTTCCCCAAAAGAGAAAAAAATGGGAGCTCATCCTGAGACAACTACAACTATTGCAACCAATAAAAGAATAACCATGACAAACTACAACCTCAATAATAAAAGTTGTAACCCACAGCAACTATGCACACCACAGGGGAAGGTAGGTGGCTATGGCTACTGCAGAGCTGAATAATTTAAAAATCTACTGTTAAGGATAAATGCAGCTTACACAAGTGTGCTACATTCATCATTCTCGCTGCTACAAAAGGCTATGGATAGCTTACCAAACCTCAGAGAAGGAAGGGTAAGAGTCCAGGAGCCCCTGGCCAATGGTCCTTAGAATGTCTGCTCTGGACCTAGAGAAGGAATCAAGTTTGCAGTGCTTTGTAAATGTTTAGATGGAGGACCAAATTGCTGCCTCTAGAATAGGTTCCAGAGTCCACTCCTTTCTAATTTGTAGTTGAAGAAGCTAAGACCCTGGTAAGAATGGCTTGTAACCTTTCTTGGAGACATTTTGCCTTGGAGGGAGTGACAAAGCATAATAGCGGAGGGGAAACATCTAGAAATAGCCTGTTTATACATGGGTTGACCTTTCTTAGTCCCTGTATAGGGAAACAAATAACTGGTCGGCTTTCCTAAAGGACTTGGTTTTGTCAAGGTAATGCCTAAGTTGCCTGTGCATATCCATGGTCTGAAGAATCTGTTCTTCCTTATTTTCTGTCTCTGGATAAAAAACTGGGTGACCGACGGCTTGATTAAAAGTGAACTCTGAGACAACTTTAGGCATGAATGTGGGGTTAATCCACACAGTGACTAGTAAAATAAAAACACTGGTAGTGCCAAAGTAAAACCAGCATGCCTTTATTAATGTGAAACCTTTTAACTGACTAAGCGCTTTCACCCATGTAGGGCATCTTCAGAGTCGACTCTGAAGATGCCCTACACAGGTGAAAGCACTTAGTTAGTTAAAAGGTTGTACGTTAATAAAGGCATGGTGGTTTTACTTTGGCACTACCAGTGTTTTTGTTTTATTAATCCGCACAGTGACTCTATCCTTGTGGAAATCAGGATGGGGTCCCACACCATGAAAGCTTGAAACTCAGATACTCACCTTGCAGATGTCAGAGCTACAAGTGCAGTTTTCCAAGTAATGAACCTCAACTCAATCAAAGAGGCAAGTTCTAAGGGTGGCAAAGTCAGTTTCACCAGTACAAAATTGAGATCCCAGGATGGAGGTATTTGTTTGCAAGGCACTTTCATATGTTTCTCCAATTTCATAAAAAGTTTGACCACAAACAAAGAAAAAAGAAAGGGATCCCTGGGCAGACAAGAAGAAATGGCTACTAGATGCACTTTGATAGAAGCATATGAAAGGCCAAATTATAGTAATTCACACAAATATTTAAGCACCAGAGGTGCAGACTTCCTGATGGGAACCTGGTTATTGGCTAGGTACCAACTAGAAAATCTTATACATTTGTCAACATATGATTTTCTAGTTATATATAATTTGCAGGGATTGGAGGGCACAGCCCCCTTCATGGGGGTGCAGGAGGGCTTGCCCCCTGCAAAAACATCTGTTTTATGCATTTTCTGATCCTTTGTGGATTGATGTATGTTGGAGTCTATGAATGCTGGCCGCATACCTCTCAACTGTATAGATTTTCGCAGACTGTCCACATTTTTGCCTCATATGTTTGGTGCGATTTTCATAAAATTTTGGTTTCCTGGCAAATTAGTGGCAAATCATTAAAGACTGAATTTAGAAAATAATGATGGACAATTGAGTTTCATTCTTCATACCCTTCAAAAAAGTTATGCTAATGCAAAACCTGTTGTTTCATCAACTTTCTATGTTTGTATGAGCAATATTTAAAAATGATCCCTATTTTTGGGCCTTTATCCCACTTTCATTTATGACTTTGTCCAGATTTCTTGCTCTAAGAGGTTGGGAGGTATTTGATTATGTGCAGATTGACGAAGACTGCTATTGAGGGAAAGTTAAGTTATCTAAATACACACACACACACATATATATATGTACACACATATATATATACATATATATATATATTCACATGGCATGATACCATTTGTACAGTGCTGGGCATTTATGTCATTTTGTTCTGCAGATGGCAGTGAGCATGGGTAAAACCAGTTAACAAACTGCACCTACTAGAATCTGGTGTGCCAAAAATGTGGTTTGGGTCTATTCCTTTATCATTGCTCTGCACTTTTGTAACATTAACATCTCGTTGTCGCTAGTATGGCTTATCTCCATCCCTTTTCATTTCCTTTTCAATTGTTGCTGGTATCAGTATTTTATAGAGGTGTTACTGTCCAACAGCCTATCATTTCACCAGCGACTATGATGGTGGTGATGATGATGCTGAAAAATTGGTGGGTGAGGATTACCAAGATGTAACATGTGACATTCTCCATGGCACATTGTGTATTTCCTACAGTATAGCCCAAAATGGAGATGTAATATGATATGATAGTAATGTCAGTCACAGAGTATTGCATCCTAATGAGGCCTAGATGTGAACTTCCAGAGAGGGTAATGAGGAAAATGTAGGTCAGAACATTCCTGAATTAATTTGTCCTTTTCTGCTACACTCACACACAGACAGACAGACAGACACACACACACACACACACACACACACACACACACACACACACACACACACACACACCTATGCAACTATTTGTGCGACTTTGTACTAAGTAACTTAGTATATGCAGTGTCTTCCTCTCCCCTCCTCTCTTACATTGTGGGCATGTGTTTTTAGTTTCAGTTAGTTTATTATTTGGTTGGGGGTACAGTCTGCTATCATACCTCTCAACCTCTTAGAACAAAAAATCAAAGCCTAAAATGATGGGAGGACAAATAGTTACAGATTTTAAATATTGCTCTTACAAACTTAGAATAATAGGTTTTGCAATAGCATGAATTTTCTAAAGGATGTAGAGTATTAAACGCATATGGTTGTCATTATTTAATGACTTCAGTCCTCAGCTATTTGCCAGAAATGTACAGATTTTAGGAAGAACACACCAAAAATATGAGGCAAAAATCTGGACATTCTGTGAAAATCTGTACAGTTGAGAGGTCTGTCTGCTATACTGTATGCTCTTGGCATACATGACCTTATTATTTCAAACACTTGTGTGTTTCAGTGGTCTCTCTGCTGTGTATCCTGCCTTGCTGTAGCACCCCACCCCTCCAAACACTGTCTGCACACTCTGGTGCTTAAGGTGCCATTAAAATTAATTGCTCCCTGGATTGCTGATAAGTATGTCATTCCTCTTCCTCCACAGCACACTGGACATGCACTGACAGCTGACTGATTCTGTTTGTAAGTGTTATATTTCAACACTACAGCTGGGATCCCCCATACCGCATCTTGTACACAGTATGTTGGTTATCTATGAATCTCTCTAGGTGTCCATATTAGCATTAGTTAATACAACTCTCACTGATGACTGCATCTTCAGCCATACATATTTATGTTTTGTTTTTCTTTTATTATTTTTGGTGGTACAAAAAGATTGGTATGTGTATGCATGTCCACTCCCATTGTACTACCATTTGTGTAATTTCTGATTGAATCTTTTGTTCCATTTTTATTTGTAACCCCACAGTTGATTTTTGCTTACTGTACAATTGTCTGCCAAGCATTCAGTGCAAAAAAAGAAACTGTCTTACCAACAAAAGTGACCCCCACAGCCATCCATCTCTATTTACTGCTACAAACTATTCTTTAGCACTTACTTTAACTGCACATTTGCAACATCTTATACCCTGTCCCTCCTTTACTGTCATTTTTAAGATATTCTGATTTATCTTTTACCTTTCTTTGGCCTTTTATTCTGCCATTGTTTTCATCTTTGCCATCTGGCATTCTGCCTGTGGGGGGCTGTACATTTTGGACTAGATGGCTGACTGATGTGTAGAATATCCAACCCAAAAGATTGCTGGCATACTGTCATGACAGGTAAGCACAGAGAAGTGTGAAAAGGTGAATATTGTGTATTTCTTGCTTTTTTCCCATTCTCCAAGTATGTGTGATCTCAGCATTGGTATTCATTTGTATAGCTACATATAGCTATAGAAATATAGAGACAGAGTTTGTGGGTGTGGAAGCTTGCCTACATGTTGAGGGTTGCAGAAGGGCTGATGAAAGTAAACGAAAAACCCCCAAAACAAGAAATGAAGTATTGTTGGCAGGGACAGGACGTGAATAAAGTATACATGCACAGAAAGACTAACAGATTCCACAGCAAGAGAAAGCAGAAAGTGAGTCACACCAATCTAGGGGGTATTCATTAGAATGAAAAAGTTACCACAATACAAAATGGAATGTTTTTATCAAAATAAACAAAAACATAAAAAAAAGCATATATAAAAAAAAAAAAAAATATATATATATATATATATATATATATATATATATATATATATATACACACACACACACACACAGAATACACAACACAGGAGTGTTGTGTGGCCTGACACTGCAGGCATAGGGCCACCCAACCTCTGGAAGGCACCCTAAGTCTACCCTGGAGGGCATTATTGCACTTAGAAAACGGCTTCTGTGTTCGTTGATAACTGTGCTGTTGTACATTTTGTGTGTGTGTGTGTGTGTGTGTGTGTGTGTGTGTGTGTGTGTGTGTGTGTGTGTGTGTGTGTGTGTGTGTGTTTGTGTGTGTGTGTGTGTGTGTGTGTGTGTGTGTGTATGTGCATGCCTATACCTTTCCTTGTTTTGATAAAAGCATTTCCTTTTATGTATTGTGGTAATGTTTTCTTATGCTAATGATCACACCAGTTTTTTAAGTATAACTTTATTAAGTATATAGCTATTGATTGTGAGACATGTCAGACACTGTTTGCTTGTAATGGCCTCCCTGGAATGCTTATTTCTTACATATCTCATTTCTTTAACTGGTATTTTATTAATTTATACTTTTGTTAAAAAGATAGTCCCACTAAGCCACTGCATCCCCCACGGGAGACATTGGATGATACATCACTAGAGCACAAGGCTTAACAAGTGAAAACAGCAGTTCTGTGTGCAAAGGATAAATATGGAAGAAAGCAAGTAAATACAACATCCTGTGTAGTTCTATGTGACAAAAATAATATAATTATGCAATGTGTACAGATGAATATATACATTCAGAATAGGAAGAAGTATAAAGGATCCTCACAAATCATTTATAAAACATAGTAATGTACATCACTGTAACACATTTGCTGGCTTCAGGCCAACATGAAAGGGTGTACAGGTATATTAGGTTAAATAGCAGATGGCAGTAAACAGCTACTTTTCTCATAGTCAAGGTCATTACAGTTTGCCTATTTTGCAAACAAGGTATGCGATATGACTGCTCTGCAGGAGTCCAAATGAATGTATGTAATCAGAGCAAACAATCACTAATTATATACAAGAGGTATTAATATAACACCAATGGTTTACAGGCGACAATAACCAAAGGTAAAGTATAGCATGTTAATTGAAGAGGTATGTAGTAGTAAACAGTAATTCATTCTAATCATATACATTACTCCCTGACACGAGCACCCTCCGTTTTTATTCAACAAACAGTGCAAAAGACTTGGCATCCTGTCTAACCTACAGATGCAAACACAGTGATTCAGTATATGGTGGTTACCTAAACTATGGGTGGTATTTATATATAGCACTAATTTGATGTGTGTATGTATGTATGCATGTTATTCTTGCCATCTACTCCTTGCCATGAATTTACTTTGCTAAACTTTTTTTTATTTTATGCTTTATTTATTAAAAACTTCACTGTCAGAATGTTTTCTCTATTAAATAGATTCCACACTACTAAGTATGTATGTTTAACATATATTTTGCCAATGGTCTGATACTTGACTTAATATCAATGGCTCAACAAGTAGCACACTCACCTTTGTTGCAAGGCTGTGGGTTCTGTTCTCATACCAGTTAGATGGATTACTGACACTGCAGTGCAGAATGAGGGGGTGCTGCATTCTTGTGTTGTCCATTGGATGAGACAGTAAACTGAGGCCACATCTGCC
The DNA here is from genome assembly GCF_019279795.1 of Protopterus annectens. NCBI lineage: Eukaryota > Metazoa > Chordata > Ceratodontiformes > Protopteridae > Protopterus > Protopterus annectens. The sequence goes on from NC_056725.1 coordinate 1,665,181,522, forward strand.
TGAGTTGATGCTAGCACATGTGGATGTAAAAGATCCCACAGCACCTAATGAAAAGAGTGGGAGAAGTTCCCTCATGCCATGGCCAAATTTCCCCCAGTAGTAGTATAAATACCTCTGAAAAGTGGCCACTAGCCTAGTGGGACTAACCCGCTCAACAAAGGACAAATAAAATAAATAATGTGCAAGATAAATGGAAGACATCCCAAACAACACAATGAGGGGAGGGCACAGAATAAGTAGAATGAAGGTAATTGTTTTCTACTCAGAGTACTATTACTCTATATTGTATGTTTTGTTAGACATCTCTTTGTTTTTGTTGTTTAGCTTACTTCCTGCCTATACGTCTTGTATTATCCTGTAATGTGTTTTCTTGTAATGTATTGGAAAATTGTTATGTGTTTCTGGTTTTGTATTGTACAATTATGTGTTTCTGGTATTGTATTGTAAAATTATGTGTTTCTGGTATTGTATTGCATTAATTTGCATGTAATGTTTTTTTATAAAGGAGCTTTTCTCCCCGGGCCTCTACTGAAAACGGGCCTCTGGCCCAGTCAGACATCCCCAGTAAGCAGATGGAAAATAAATAAATTAATTAATTAACATAGAAAGAATGGTAATAATTTAATAAGTAGATGGATTGTTTGAAATTGGTTACATGAACCAGTATGTGGAATATTTAAAGAACTAGATTTAGACATTTACTAGCATTGTGAAGGTTCATAGTTTCATAGAAGATTACTAGAGTAATGGCCCTAATGCCTTTACAATTCTAGCCATGTAAAAAACCCAAGTACCGTAAATGACCATAGTTAGATGGTCATTGTTAGCAGAGTGATTCTATGATTAACACCAATTAGCCCTGTCCATGAGGGACATAGGTGCCACCCCCAGCTGCCTTAGCCTGATTTGAATATAGAATAATAAATGCTGTCCCCTGATATTTGGTGAGAAAGCATTTCAAAGCCTAGGTAAGAATATGCTGAATGCTTTTCCTCCATAACATTTATATGTCCTTCATATGTCCTTGGGATGCTCAGCAGCATTATCAGCAGAAGACCTGAGAACCCCATATACCTCATAGCTGTTTCAGGTTGATCAGGGTGCCCAGACTGGTTGCAAAGGAGTTTATAGCTGGTTCCCAGTTTATGCCAAGCAAGGCACTACTAGAAACTAGACAATGGCAATGCTGAATGGGATGTACAGTGGTGTTCATGCCTATGTGACTTTTAATCGAAGGGTTAGGATGACTGGCTGGATGAAGATGCTGTATACATTTCCTTTCCAAGTGAAATTGAGAATTTGATACATCCAGGCTTGCAACCACAGCTTTCTTCCCTGCCAAAATATAATAAGTCCAAGGCCAGAATTCAGAATTGCTATGACATATTTTTTATGTTATTGTCTCTGTTTTTGTCACTACTTGGACTAGATCCAGAGGTGACATCCAACCTCAAAGTCTAATAACCGAGTGTGAAAGCAACTCCTGGTACTTTATGATGTACTAGAGACAGGGCATATAGTCAGTACTTCACCTCCATTCCACAATCTTTAAAATTTAGATAGATGGATAGCTACCTCGATTAGATAGATATATACATAAATAATTTTATTTTCATTTGTTAATCAGATAGACCACTAATCCAAATGGACCATTTTAGGTTCACCCTAGGAATAAGATACAAACAGCATCAGGAATGCACTCTACAACAGAAATTTAAATGACTGCCATGAAGGTTACATAAAGTTAAAAATAAATAAATAAATATATATATATATATATATATATATATATATATATATATATATATATATATATATATATACTATGTATATCCTTTTTATTTCACATGCGGATTACAACAAAGTAAAGTGACTGCAGCATTTTGAAGCACAATCCAATATCCAATTTGTGCAGTTTGTGTATATTTGCAGTATGTACACTGACATTTATGAGGAACAGAGGGATGGAAAAGAACCAAAGCTAGAATGAGTAAGGAATGGATATGTGTTAGCTGGTAGAAAAGAACAAACAGAGTGGATGTTTAAGTTGCCAGATGTAGGAAGTTACCAGGGTGGTTATTCACTGGGGTATTTGAAGTTATCAAGAGGATTATTTTAGCTTATTGATGTGAAGGTACCATGTACATTTGAGTATCAGAGATATTTGTACAACATTTACATGTGGCTTACTTAAATAGGATTTTTTCAGTTGTTCCCAGAATTTATGGGCAGGAAGAAAGATTTCAACTTTACTGGCAATGATTCCCAAATATGTGGCTCCATTGCTCAAAAACTGTAATATGTAGAATGAGATTTGGTTATTGCAAGTGTTTAAAGAGGGAGCAGTTAAAGATTGTAGTCTTAGGTCATGAGTGAAGATTGTTTTAGTGAGTATGCCGGCAAAGAACTGGAATGTTTGCATGTTCACTAGTTTGTAAGTTACAGTTGTTACCATTACTGTGTACATTTTCTTTATTTTTACTTCTCTGTTTACGTTTACTTTATGGGTAACCATTTTGTTTTTTCAAATACTGAACAATGGTGTCCTCTTGGAGGGGGTCAGGGTGACAAATGTACATATGTTTGAGGTTGTATTCAAGCTCGGTGAGTAGAATACCTTTACCTATAGCCACTCTTCCCTCTGTTGACAGGCAATGTGAAATTATTTTTGTCCAAAACAGTTATTTGTTGTGTTGGGATTTGGTTGTTTTTCCATGATACTGGAAGTCAAGTGACTGGTCAAGAAATATTCAAGATAGTTAAAGTATGGAGTGGTATATATTTGTTCCTTTTTATTGCATTGTATACCCCAGTGTTGAGGAACTAGAGGAATGCTTGCACCTGCTTCCAAAAATCATGTATTTTGTTTTCTTAGAATTTGCAGTAAGTTTGTTTTGTGTTATCCATTGTATAATATGGCTGAGATAATGCACTGGCACAGTTTTTTTTCATTGTAGAGAGTTTAGTATAAGTCCTGTAAATGACCAGGTCATCCATTTGCAAGATAATTATGGCTTCTAGTAGGTCTCCAGAAGTTTAATGATAAACAGTGAAAATGGCAGAGGGTATAGAACCGATTATTGTGAAACACCTTTGGAAAGTAGTATGAATGGAGGGGAAGTAGAATCTATATGAACCTTGCAGCGGTTGTCTCTCAGAAAGTTGGTGAACCAAGGGAGGGTGTCTATGCTTAGCCCTGTAGCAATTAATGAGTTTAGCAACAGTTCACTATCAGTCAGGCCAAGTGATTTGGTAAGATCAATAAATACTGCATCCCCTAGAACCTTGTAAACCTGGGGAAAATATAATAGGAAAAGTAAATATATACTGTCTACACAGTTCAGCAATATGCAACAAAACACTGTCAGGCAGTATGAGGAACTAAAAGAAACTGTTTTACAACAAAAATTCAAAATCATGTACTGTACTTAGAACCAGCAGCGAACAGACAGTGATAAAATCCCAGTCCAGGTTAGGCAGAGTCCCTCATTGACTCTCTTCAAGAGGAATCTTGATGAGTGGATGGGAGATCATAGGTTTAACCCGGGTATCACTTCTGTGTCACTGTTAGACAGAGGCACAGTATACTAACCTCGAAAAAGGGTATAGCAAAATTATTTTAAAATGGGTGGCGAAAGCCAAACACATTCTGGCTAGGCTTATAAATGCCCTAGGGCAGATAGCCTAGTATGAACCTATGAACTTATGAACCAATTTATTGGAACTAGGAACAGCAGCTAATTTTCTCATAGAAAGAGACACCAGAGAGCCCAGACAGATGACTTAAGGAACAGAAATGATGGCACCTAGCGTAAGTACTACTGTAATACATTGAGACAGAATGACCCAGTGCGATTGCATCTGTATAAATCTGGTTATCTAACATCCTTGGTCTTTAGGATTGTCCACTAAAAGAGCATATGGACCCTAAATTCCAAATCCAAAGTACCACAGCATCTCTTCAGTCTGTAGTTTGCAACCAACTATTATATGCTGATAAACAATTCATGTTATAATTAACTTGCTCAGGTTCTACAAACCAATACAATGGTGGCATTATCACACTGTATAAGGTTGCACTATCAAACTCTTGTCCAGGAGGGAAAAGAACTGGGCACTGGTAAATCACCTGAAATCAGTGGGAAGGAAAATATCCATAGATTTCCTGACAGCTAAAACTATGTGTTGATTGCCTACTTTGAAGAGGAGAAACTGTGATGATAAAGATGAATATATCACAGTACTTGCCTACAAGAAAAAATGAAGAGTAAGAATGTAATTTTACTTTGGTCTTATTTTAGTCAAATATAAATAACCCTAATGTTGAACCCAGGCTATAAATTACTGTACCATTTGATTTGTTTCAGAACTTCACAGAAATGATTATGGAATCTCAGCTTAAATGCAACCTTCAGAAGTTCACATGTTTGACATGTGATTGTTATCTTTATTCATCTCATATTTAACTTTTTGTTCAGGACGAATTTGAAACAATAGTCAACAAAGTACTCTGATTCATTTTCTAATGTAGTAAATAATTCCTGCACTGTGAGGAATAAATAATAGCTTTAATATGCTGTAAGAAGCTTGGTTATCTTGCTGTTAAATTTAACTGGTATCCTGTTATAAAATGCATCATATCTATACTGTACCCTGGCTGTACTTTAAAGATAAATTATCAATACAGACTAAACTATACAGGTATGGGAATGATGCTTTATATACTTGGCAGTTCAGCAACATCAGCTCACCGATGCATTTTCCCAGCACAATGCTGGGAGTACGTCATTGTTTTTAACCAATGCTTTGAAATTTTTTTTCTAGTCAGTTATAACATCAGATAAAAAAATAATTTTACTGAATTAAAAAATCAAACTAGTGAATCATGGGGACTGGGGTTAAGCAATAAAACAAAACTGACAGGAGTTAAGTTAATTTCAGAAATGACTAAAACTTTAATTTCTACTAGTTATATCTTTTATCCTCATATACAGCATAGACCTCATTAAACTTGAAAATGAAGTAAACTACTATAAATTTGTATTATAATGACATGAATGTTATTGAAGTCAGTCAATCAAAATAATGGAGTAGATGGAAATGCAAAATAACTATGATGAAAGAGAAAAACTTGCAGCAGTATATGCAGCAAATGAACTGCACATAAAACAAAGTTTAATAAAACTGTATTCATATATTTAAAATGTTTCAAAGGATGTGATTTAAATACATTTGCTATTCAGCGCATCATTCAATTTAGGAAAATGTTGGCACCTTACATTACGTTTTGGAGCATTTTCTTTTCTCCCCTCCCACTATCCAACTCAAGTATGAAAAAATAAACTTCTTCAAAGACCTACAAGATTTGTTTTGTTGCCTTGTGGCACTAATGCCATCATTCTTAATGCGCTGGCAACTAACACTAGATGGCAACACTTTCTCTGAGCTGAGTGATGCTTTGAGTATAAAATCTTTTTTAAAATCACTTCCACTGAAACAACAATGTTACTTTTATGTGTACAGCTTCAGAGAATTTTATTTTTGTGTATTTATTTTGCTGCTTATATTGTTCCAACTTTTTTTACCATTCATTAAAATATTTTGTATGCATGCCTATTGCATTGTTTTGCCTGACCCTGAGATTCAAAAAAAAATTTCCATCCCATTAAGTGATTTTGCTCAAAGAGCAGTCATGCACAGGGTGGGCGTGATTCAGAAACACATTGAGCACAAGGGTGAAACCTGGCAAATTCTGCAGCCTGCATTATTAAAATAAGGAGACTCATAAATCCAAATGAGGACAGACAGCATGCCAGAGTGATTGAGAGATAAACATATACTGTGCCAAGAAATGCTAGAACCAGAGTTGATGACCGCAGTAAAATGCTGGAGTTACAGGATTTGTACCATAACAATATGTACAGGTAGCCACCACACTAGTAATCCTGTATATGCAGAAGACTGTATTCACTGTCGGTAGTCACAGTGTTATGACTCATCACCCCACCAGAACCATATCACTTGTCAGTGCCTAACTGACCATGCCCTTGGCAAAACTGAAGTTGTGGACTGTACTGCGTGAACAAAGGGATCATGCAGGAGCTGGTCAAGACATGTCACCATCATATGCAGGCCTATACGATGTGTGGAGTACCTATCCCTGCAGATCCCAAGGTGTGTGTGGTTTTGAGAATACTAACTACAGGAACCTTTCAGTGACCAGTGTGGACACAATGGGTATATTCTAAGCATCTGCCTCAAGGATACTTCACCTGTTTCTCAACATCATGCTACAGCATGTGGGGAAGCCTATGTGATTTCCACATACCACAGAAGAGACTGCATGTGGAATTTTTATGAAATAGCCAATTTCCCTGAGGTACCAGAAGCCATGGACTGCATTCACATTTCAATAAAGGCCCCAAATGTGGAACGGAGAAGAAGGTATATAAACTGTAAGGAGTCAGTTGATCTGTAATGCATAGGGTATAATATGCAATGTATCTGCAGGCCACCCAGGCAATGCTTATGATTCCCAGATATGGCACATGTGTGAATTAGTGAATTGTGTGTGGGGGTTTATCCAGAAGCATCCTATTGGTGATGCCAGATACGCCCTGGAGCCATGTTAATGACACCTATCAGAAATGCCCAAACCATCGCAGAGAATGGCTAGAACTATACCCTGTCACAGACCCATTTCATTGCTATATGTGTGTTTGGCCTACTGAAGGCCTGTTTCTGTGTCTGGATGGATCTGAGAGCACCCAGCAGTATGATCCTGCCATATGCATAATATCTTTTCAGTCCATGCAATGTTACATACCATCGTTATATGCAAACAGTTCCAGCAGAGCAAACCATTCAGAATGAAGAAGTTCTGAACTCATCAGTGGAGGAAGTGCTTGATGGGGAGCCTGTGAAGGAGCGGGCTACAGGGGAGGAGCTGTGAAGGAGGAGGTGCTTGATGAGGAGCCTGCAAAGGAGCCACCTAGAGGGGAGGAGCCTGTGAAGGAGGTGGTGCCTGATGAGTAGCCTGTAAAAAAGATGGCTACAGGGGAGGAGCCTGTGAAGGAGTTGGCTGCATGGAAGAACTATGCCAGACAAATGCAAGTGCAGTATATTGTGGCACTGGCCAAGAGATAGCAACTGATTTATAACCATGTGCCAAAATAAAGCATTATACAAAAAATAAAAAGAGTTGCTTGCAAACCTTCACACAGGCTGTGATATTCCATACATAGATAGGCCACACTGTGCATCAGATATACGCTGAGCAAGTAATAAAGTAGAAAGGGAAGGGCACAGTTATCATCATGTGTACAGATGGGGAGGACCACTGTTTTAAGTGTCATCAATGGGCAATTGTCCATGTGATGGTGTAGTTCAACTTTTTGGGCTGTATGTGTTAAACCTGTGGGAGTGGGTAGGGACTGGGTTAGACTGGTCAAGGAGGGGATGCAGTCACCATTGGTGTGTGTGAGTTTGCACATACATGTGTGTGTGTGTGTGTGTGTGTGTGTGTGTGTGCGCGGGGTGTTGTTTGTTGTGATTTACCCTCAGCAAATGGGAGCACCTTGTCATTTGAGAGTTGCAGGCCTGATCCAGGGTGGAATGTTCTGTGACTACTGGCACAGCCTCGGCTGCATGGACATCCACACTGCAAAGTATTTTCCTCAGCACTGAATGATGGATTGAGCTGGTGCCAGTGGCAACCATTTGAAATGCCAGGATCCACTTTAGTGAGTCCTGAAATATGAAAACCGAATGGCTAAAAAATAGACTTATTTGCATTAAGTCCATGATGGCCTTTCTTGGAATATTCTCTTTTTCCACGGTATGGCAACCTTGGAGTTGATATATATAAGTTTACGGGGGTGTGGGGTGCTTGCCCATCACATAAAAGGGGATCAGGGGAGCTTTCCCCTTTATAAAAGATGTTTAAAATAGAAGAGTAATCTTCATGATTCGCTCTTTTTATCAGTTTTCCGTCTTTTTTTTTAGCTTGCCGGCACTTGGCATTTTGAGTGCCAACATTTCAATACAGAGCTGGTGCCACTAAACATGCCTGACTGTGGCCTCCCCCTTCCATGGTGTTCTTCAACACTGGAGATGGAGGTGGACCAGCTGTAAGAAGTGTATTTACTATAATGACTGCCTATAGGGGGACACCTCCTTCATGCAAGCACCCTATGCCACATGTCCACAATGTTGCATGTGTGATCCAAGCAATCCCAGAGGTCATTATGCAGACCCTGTGCAACCCCTACCAACTCAGCAAGGACTGTGGTGGTTTCAGCTTGTCTAAGTATTATGGCCCTGCACATATATTGGGTTGCAACTATTGATACAACTGTCTTGGATGGTGGGCATTACCTGTGGGGTGCCTGGCCACTGGCATAGCATCCACTCATGTCTCCATTTGCTCACTGCACTGAAGCTTGTGACAACCAAGGGGGAGTGCTCTGAAAGTGATGATTTCTCTTGCTGGGTAGATCTGTCTTCTTAGTCCTGTAATTTTGTGTCTTCCTATGTTTGTTGGGTGGGTGGATCCCACAGCCACAGAAGCTATGTCCATTGAATGGGTTGGGGATATGGATGCCACATTGCCCAGTTCAGCATTGACACCATAACACCTTATGGTGCCAGAAGTGATCTGCCATCATCATCAGACCTAGACCATTCTCAAACATCAGCCAGCTGCATATACAGTGTTAAGGACCCTGATAACATTGCATCTATGAAAACAAACAAAAATAATCACCCATACTAAGTAAGACCCTTCATCTATACTGAACCCCAGTGAATGCATTAATCCTGCATAAGCTAGTGATATGATAAATTAATAAGTAATGTAATACTAAAAGCTGAAACAAAAATAACAAACACAACAACGAACAAATGAAGTAGAAATATTTTATTGAAAATACCTCTAGCGCTTCTGCAAGAAATGCCTTCAAAGGAGTTAAAATCATACTAATACACAAACCTTTTATATACCATTCTTAGGTACATAATTACATTGCATTAAACAATTAATCAATAAAATGATATTAAAACCTTCCAATTACAATCTATATTCATGCCAGCAGGGGTCAGGGTACCCTACTTAACAGTAAAAATAGTTTATATAAGAGCTTTTTCTTCACTTCCATATAAATCATTTTTTGCACAATTTTTCTAAATTGTACCCAGGAACCCTGGATTTCCATCATGATACTGCATAAAATGTCTTGCAGGAGTGCTTCGAAATTTACCATTTCTTATATCTCTAACATATTCTCGTAACCTTAACTTGAAAGCCCTTTTGCTCTCTCCAGTATAAAACATACCACAGGGACATTTCAGAGCATACACAATACATTCTGTATCACAACAAAATCTGGCATTCACATTAAAATGCTGTCCATTAATTCTATCAAAAGCTCTAACTATAAACTTATACACAATACATTTAACACAAGAGAATGGGCCCATCTGTGCAAAAACTTTACTTATTTTGTTAACCGGGACTGAAAATTTACTATGAACTAGTTTATCTTTTATACTCCTTCCTCTGTAGAAGGAGAACAGAGGAAACCTATGTAAATGAACAAATTCCTTAAACTTAAAAAAGAAAGCCCCAATAATACCTTATGAATTTCAGAACCTGCTGACTTAACAAGTCATAAGTAATAACCACATACATCTTTTGTTCTTTCTCAGATCTTATTATATTTCTTCCTTGAACCCTATATTCATTCTAATATCTATCTGATCTAACATAATTTTCCTTTACCCTTTGTAGAGAAGCCATTACTGTTTCTTTATTATATCCTCTCTCAATAAACATCATTGCAGTCTTAACTAATTCTGTTTCTAATTCCTCATTATTATTATATAACCTTTTGACCTGTACCAACTCTCCATATGGTAATGACTTTATCAAGTGAGGTGGATGGGAACTACGGCCATCCAAAAAATGAGTACCATCATGGAACTTCGTATGTATCTTACTCCTGATCCCTCCATTTACTACCCCCTCTAAACAAACATCCAAAAATGTAACCTGACAGCCATATTGAGGTTCATCAAATTGTAAACCAAACCTATTTTTTGCAAATCCTGAATAAATTGTTCAACCTTATCATGACCACCCCTACATATGAAAATAAGATCTATAATACTTCATGACATGTCTCTTAACAAAGTCATGAGTATATAGACATTCTGATTCAAACAAGCCCATCATAATATTTGCATACATGGGGGTAAAAGGTGCCCCCATAGCTGTTCCTTGCAATTGACAATACAGCTCATCTCAAAATAATTGTGCCTCAAACTAAAATCAATTAATTCAGTTATATAATAAGCAGCTGAACTATTTCCTAAAGTAAACTCTGAAGCTTAAATTCCAAATCCATGTTTTATACTCTTATATAAACTTTTAACATCTACTACAAGCCAATATATATCTTCCTTCCACTCTAAGTTCACTAGCTTATTCAAAATAAAATCAAAGGTATCTCTAATATATGATTGCTGTCTTTTAACTATATGCAATAAACAACTATGTAGGACTATTCCAATTTTATTAAAAAAATAATTGCATGCTGATACTATCAGTCGACCTAGGGAGTTATGAATGTTTTTATGTACTTTAGGGAGACAGTAGAAGGTGGCCATTTCACATTTCTCAACATTAAATTTTCTATTAATATCCTTCTCTGAAAAATAACCTAATCTCCAGCCTTTGGTTAACAATTCCTGATATTTCAATATTGTTCCCTTGTATTGCTCCATACTACTTTTTCCATAAATTGTGGTGTTGTATAAATGTTCATAACACGTCTTAAGATATGGTTTAAAATATAACATCACAATTTTATTTCCTTTATCGGCTGGCTTAAATACTACTTCATTATTATCAGTCAAGTCTTCTAGGGCTTGCACGGTCCAAATGGAGAGATGATAAGTCAGCAAGCAAGGGATAGTATTGCTGAAATTGTATTTATCCTCAATTCTTGGTGAGTACCTTTGTGAAGTGGACCCTGTTTTTCACAAATCTCACCAAGACGACACTGATATATAGACTATATTTATATAGCATATATCATGGACAGAAGTAGGTTAAAAATAAAAAAGAGAGTTGGGTGCACAAGACCCAGGATAAAAAAGTGCCCAATCCTGGTAGGCACACTGGTGCCAGGCCTGGAAAAGCTGACAGTGTAGAATCCTCAAAATATGGAAACATTCCCACAATGGGGCCAGGTCAGGCCTAGGGGGAGGATGACCCCCCCCCCATTGTAGATGGAAGTAGTAGTTCACAAAAATCACAAAAACTGATAGGTCAAAGAACAGTCGATAAAGTGGACTGTTGAAAATGAGAGAGAGAAATTATGTATTGTTAATATTATGGAAAAAGCCCAGAATTTCCAGACACAAGATATACAAAACGATTAAGAGAGAAATTAGAGGAAAGAAAAATACTTTCACAGGAAAAACTGTCAAAAGCTTTAAATGAAAAATTGTGCTCATTAATACAACAGATTTGTGAAAAAACAGTATATAGATCAAGAAACTTTGATCTGTTTGGAAAAAGAAGCATCTGAGGAAGTGCGAAAATATAAACAACAAAACCTAGAGATATTTGAAAAGGATAAAAAAGAAATATGGACATGGAAAAGAAAGAGAGATTTGATATGGTGCAATATTCATGCAAAGGAGGAATCCAAGTTAATTAATATAAGGAAGGCAGCCCCAAAGATATTCAAAGAGAAATACAGGCAAAGGCATCCGGATATGGAAAAATTTACAGTAAAAAATATATATATATCACAAAGAGGGAATGTAGAAAAGAAGATTAGTAAAGTAGAAGTTAAAAAAATAGAAGTTGAAGTTATGGAGTGCATAGGAAGTGAAGGATTTGGTGTAGAAGGTCTAACACATGTTACATTACAGAATGATGGAGTGAGTCCCCAAAGTAAGGAGTAGCAGGAAGATCAGGAGACATCTGATGAAGAAATATGGACATGGGAAAGAAAAAGCAATTTAATATGGTGTAATATTTATGCAAATGAGAAAGCAAAACTAACCAATACAAAAAGAGCAGCACCAAAGATATTTAAAGAGAAATACACACAAAGGAATCTGGACATGGAAAACTTTACAATACAAAAAATAAGACAAAGAGGAAAAGTAGAAAAGGAGATTAGTAATGGAGAAGTTAAAGAAATAGAAACTGATGCTATGGAGTACCTGTGAAGTGAAGGATTCAGTGTAGAAAATCTAATTCAGAAAGAACCACAACAGGAAAGAGCAATGGATATCCAAATTAAGGGGGAACCAGTGGAACAGGAAGCAGTTGTTCAGGTGCCATATGAACATATTTTGGAGACTTCCACAGGAAACCAGTATAAACATTCACTTGAAGCTAGACAGCAAGGGAAGGAACAGGAAACTGTGGAAACTCTGATGTAGTCAATGTTGAGGAGTGACAGGCCATTGAGTTCCCATATGATAGAGCAATGGATGGCACAGGATGAAATTGAAGAGAATATGCCACAGGAAGATGCTATAGATCTTTCTATAGAATGCCCATAGGAAATGGAAAACAAGGGATGTGCCCTCAGTTTGGAAGAAAATGAGCTAAGAGAAGAGTTGCTTGATTTAATAGACATAGATATTTTAAAATCAGTGTAAGAAATAGACTGTTGAAGGTCAATAAATCTCAAAAAGTCAGAAGTCTGATAAAACAAATGAACACAGTAATTAGGACTGTTCATAGAAATCCATGCAATATAACAGAAGTAAACAGGATATATTACTGTGCAGTTAAATTAATAACTGATAAAGTATTACCACAAGAACACAGGATAGTGAGGGAAAGGAAGGGGAGAAATCGAATACCATCATGGAAGTGTCGAATAGAGAAAACTTTAAAGCAATTAAGACAAGAAGTGTCACTGTTGGAAGACTATAGAAGAGGGAACAGATCAAAAATATTAAGAAAGATAGATATGGTAAAAACAATGTGCAGTATTAGAACAGACAAGGATCTATCATGCACTATCGCAAATAACAAACTAAAAATTTCAGTACTGGAAGAAAAACTTAGAAGATACACAGATAAATATAAAGGAAAAGTACAAAATAAGCAAGTTATTGATGACCCAAAAAGGTTTTACAGAGACATGGGAAACAAGGTAAAAGGAATTGAAAGACTGCCAAAAAAAGAAAGATACATTTTGGAGAAGTATCTATGAAGATCCTGTGGAACATAACAAAATGCTAAATGGATAGAAGAAGTAAAATAAAGAATAATAAGTTTAAAGGTACAGGATATGAAATGGGATGAAGTATCAGCCAGATAGATTGAAACAAAGTTAAGAAAAGCATATTATTGGAAAATCCCAGGCCCAGATGCAGTATCTAACTTTTGGATAAAAATAGTAACATCCTTGCATGAAGATTTAGTCGTGAGTAGGAACTATTTATATGCACATCCCGAACAGACACCAGCCTAGCTAACAACAGGAAAAACAATGCTCCTACTTAAGAGTGAACCTGCAAGCTGCCCTAAAAATTATAGACCAATAACTTGCCTTCCGATGGCATATAAACTATACATGGGAACAGAGGCTGACAGAGTTTATAGTCATTTAGAAGAAAAATCAATTATGGCAATAAAAGAAAGTCATATGGAACAAAGGATAATTTATTGTTAAATAAAGTCATAGTGGAGCACTATAAAAAGGGGAAGAATCTAAGTATGGCATGCGTTGACTACAAAAAAGCATTTGATAGTATCCCATATTCATGGATAAAAAGAGTGCTTAAAAGTGTATAAGATACATCCTACACTGATCAACTACATTACAGTGCCCATGAAACAGTGGCAGGCCACTTTGCAATTAAGTCATGATAAAGGACAAATTATTATCTCAGGGATAAAAATTCAAAGGGGGGATATTCCAGGGTGACTCTTTGTCATGGCTGCTCTTCTGCCTTACCCTTAACCCATTAAGCTGTCTACTTAACAGCATAGGCCATGGCTATAATTTGGCTCCTAGAAAACAACAAAGTGTAAAGACTTCTCATCTTCTCTTTGTCGATGATTTAAAACTGTATAGCTCATCAGATGAGGAACTGAAAGCACAACTGCAAGTTGTCAAAACCTTTTCAGATGATATAAGAATGTCATTTGGTCTTGATAAATGTGCAAAAGCAACCTTTAAAGCAGGAAAACTGCAGCACCAGGAAAACATCAGTTTGGGACAAGAATGTGATATAAAAGAACTTGAGTAAAAGGGAATGTATAAATATTTAGGAATTGATGAAGGATCAACAATAAAACATGAACAAATGTGAATAAAACTTAGTAAGGAATATTTCAGAAGACTTCAATTAATCCTGAAAACAGCACTGACATCTAGGAACAAAATCCAAGCTATAAACCAATTTGCTCTTCCTGTCCTAACTTACAGTTTTGGAGTGATTGACTGACCCCAAAACATGTTGGAAAGATTAGATAGGAAAACAAGAAGGATGCTTCATGCTCACTAAATGATTTATAAAAATCACTGCATGCTAATATTATATAGTCCCAGTTCTGAAGGAGGGATGGGCCTCCCTGAAACTGATTACATGTATAGATCCGCAATTGTGGGACTCCACACATATCTACTGATCTCACAAGACCCAAATGTAGTGAAAGTTTTGAAACATGAGGAGAATAAATCTAAAATGACTTCTCTGCTTAATCTAGCAGAAGCATATCTGCATCAAGCAGGAATGGAAATCAAACCAGAAGTAGATAAAAACCAGGCAGCAACTGAATGTGCCAAAAAGGCAAACAAAAGAATATAAGGTGAAGGACCAGATGAGAAGGCAAGAAATGTGGAAAATGCATAAAAATAGTTGCAAGTATAGAAAACTTCTGGAAGAACCTCATGTTTATCAAAAACGAGCATGTGAATGATTAAGGAGAGGTGAATTCAAACCAATAGATTAAAGGTTAATGCTGGCAGCACAAGACAGTGGTCTATGTACACATTGGTTTATAAAGTCCATTGTACATGTGGGAGAAACAGACAAATGTTAGGTTTTGCAAAGCAGAATTTGAAACAGTTGCACACCTTATTGCTGGTTGTGACATACGAATGGCAGAAGTACTGTATACTGAAAGATATAATAATGGGCCAGACTGCTGCACTGGGGATTGTGCAAGCATTATGGTATTGAAGTGGCTAAAAAACACTGGAAACATGAGCCACAAAGTAGCATAGAAAATGATGAAGTCTATATCACATGGGATCATCCATTATCAACAGTTCAAAAGATAGATGCAAGAAAACCAGATATAGTGGTCTAAGAAAAGAAGACAAAAGTAGCATTGATTATTGAAATTGCCACACCCAGTGACTACAATGTCCTGTGTACCGAGAGACACAAAGTCATATAATATCAGGATTTACAAGCAGAAATGAGAGCAATGTGGAAGAAAGATACCCAGACAGTTCCAATAGTAGTAGGAGCAACGGGTCTTATAAAAAAAGCGTCACAATTGTATTTAGATATGTTACCAATACATGTAACCCCATACGAATTGCAGAAGGAGTCATTACTGGGCACATTGCGGGTGCTGCGAAGAGAACTTTTAGCTGACATCAAGGCGTAAAACAATACTAATTTCATGAACTTTAATCGTACTTTGACTTAGGAATGAGGTCCATTCCTGTCATAGTATTAGAAACCCAAAAGATTTGGAGAAATTAAGAAAGGCTTTCCATTCCTGTTTAGTTAGATTATATTCTATTCTATCAACTGCAAAATTCAGCACAGAAGAAAACTGCTGCACCCCGTCATGTACAAAAGTTGCAATAAATAAATATGTTACACTACACGTGCCAAACCGACAGTAAGCATTAAATGTTCCATCCTCATCAATATCAGAAACACACAAATAAGAACTGTCTTCAGTTTCATTTGATTCATTTAAACACTATTTAAAACATTTAAACTATCTGTATTATTTAAAAAAAAATCAGAAAATGTAACTTCCTGATTAAACAAAAATGTCTTTTTAATTATGTTTAATTATGCATAATCTAGGCATGATGGTGGGAATAAACTTCAAACCAAAACTGAGTACTGCTGGTTCATAATCACTCAAAGAATACCCTGATAAGTTAATAACATATCCATCATTTACATAACTAGACAAACAATCATTAAAAATGGCAGCATTATTAGATACAGTTCCTACAGTCACACGATTAGTTCCATTTAGTTCCTTTGTACCTTTGTTGTTGCTGGTACAAACACTGTTGCTGTCCATCTTTGTAATTGCCATCATTTGATTCGTATGAATTCCTTCCTCGTTTTCTTCCATTTTTTTCTGCTCTCCTTCCCCTCTGAAAGGTTTGCTGCATATAACTGGGTTCCTGGGTTGATGGTGAAGCTAGATATTCAGCATCATCACTCTGCTATTCAGGTGACCCTTCTGTATATTCTAAAGACGCTTGTGCATCACCAGGCTGCCTCAAACTCTTTTTCCGGTTCCTGAAACCAGACATCTCTATGCCGTCTCTTTTTAATGGTTCTCCACAAATAGGCAGAACCATTGTTGTAATCTTCTAAGTCTCTTAAAAGTAACTTATAAGTAACGTACCTTGTGGTGATGGTCTCTGGACCAGATGCTCCAGTGAAAAGAAGTATGTATGTTTGCAAAATGTATTAATGAGACATTTATCTACCACAGTAGATCATTCACCATGGAAGGCATGCCCACTTAGAGTATTGCCAACACATATTCTGAGTGGTCAGCTGAATTTCGCATCAAGTTCCAGGACTCCTTTGTGCATGGTAAACATGTCTGTGTCCCCATGCAGAGGTGCCAGGATCTCCGCCATCATTTGTAAAGGTGGCTCAGTCAGCAGGTTGCCTCATGTTGTCCTCTGGTCCTGTGCCAGGTGGGCAGCTTGAGATTTAGCTCTACGGACCTAAACCTTGTCACCACAATAAACAGAACATGCTGGAGGGATAGATTCCTGTCTCAGAGACTTCCCATACTCTGGAACAAACCACCTATCTATATCAAACAAACCTCCTCATTAGCACTCTTCAAGAAAAATCTTGATGATTGGATGGGAGATAGGAAATTCACCCCGGGGATCACTTCTGTGGCTCTGCTTGACAGGGGCACAGGAAAATAATTTTCTTGGGTGACAAAAGCCAGGGTACCATTTGACTAGGCTTATATAGGCCCTAGGGCCAATAGCCTAGTACCTACCTATGAACCTATGAACTTACTATGTCAGTGGCCTGACATCTCACTTGATTGTATGTCCTGTTCAGGCCACCAACTGCATTGATGTCATTAATCACATCCCACCAGGCACAGTCAAGAAAAGGCTGATCATATTTATCATGCATGATGATCCACTGACCATGAGATGGTCAACTCCCCCCCCCCCCCCCAGCAACAGACACACAAAAAGAACATTTGTAAATACTAACATCGTGTTACTAGCACATATTACCTCCTTTAAAGTACTCTTCAGCAAAGACTACTATCTGCATAAGCCAGGACCTCTGCCAACAAGTGACCACAGACAATACTGTATACATGGTATATCAACTGATGTAGTGATTAAGAAGCTGTACATGCTCTTACACTACTGTCATGTCAGTAAACATGGAAGACCTCTGTTCTAGTAGTAAAACTATGGCTGTGATCTATTTACACATAGAGAATAGTAAAGGCTTTGCTGTTTATTGCCTAAAGAAATATTACCTGCTACGGCACTATACAAGTATGGCAACCCCTCATACTGTCAGCATATGTTAATCAATACACTACAATACAAACATGTACTACTACTGTACTTTTCAGAAAACAGTCAATCAAATGTAGAGGCATAGAAAGACGTCATAGCAAATATTAGGATATACACTTACCTTTACCATCAAAAGGCTTTAGTAGACACCTGCTCGACAAACGTTTTTAGTTTGCAGTAATTGCTGCAATGCAGTCTTTCATAGCACACTGGGGCCCATGGTGGCACCAAGAGTTTATATTGTGAAATTTCAAACCTTCTAACCTGGTACCTTTTTAGGCAATGCCATGAGGTCAAAACTACCAACATGAAAATTTCATCAAAATGCAAATTAAAGATCATGCTGCCTAATGATAGGAATCTAAACATGAAACTGCACTCATTGCAAGCATTCTTAACCCTGGAAGATGCTGACATTTATGCAGTCACAGAAACCTAGTTCTAAGCTGCGGAGAACACCTCAGCCATACCAAGTTACTCATCCTATCATACATTCAAACCCCAAACCATGAGCAGCTAAGCAAAAGGAGGTGGAGTTGCAATATATATTAAAGACATACACACCTCCAGGTTGGTCAAACAGTATGATGCACAGAAGACACTCCAGGTGCAGTTAACCGTTGGCAAGACCCCTATTCAAATCATAGCTAGCTACAGGCCCCCAACCTTGACTCAAGATGCCTACTCCATCTATCTGGACCTCTTCATATCTATCAAGATTCAACCCTTTACCTTGATCCTGGGTAACTTTAACTATCCAACTATAGTTTGGAAGAACTACTCATGCCAAAACACAAATGCCCAGAGATTCTTTGATTTCATCAATGCAAATGCCTTGGACCAGCTGATCAGCACCCCCACAAGAGGTGATAATATCTTGGACTTGGTATTAACCAACATGAGTAACCACTGCAGCATTGCTACAGTGTCATTCTCCCTGGTAGATCCAACCACAAAGCGGACACTTTCGAAGTCCCCATCTTCCCCGACCCCCCCCCCCTGCTTGGGTCAAAGAAAAAAAAACTTCTCCAAAGCTGAATACAACCTCCTGAGTGAAGGTATAAACAGCTCCATAGCCCCCCCCCCCCTCCATAGGAACTGGCACATATGTCCAAACCTACACCAAAGTACTATACGAGCATTTATATAGCTGCATGGAATCAGGAATACCTGACAGGACAAAATACTCCTCCTCAGGGAAGAGTAAACCCATCTGGTGGACATCTGCCATAAATAAACTCTATAATAAAAGGAAATAAATTTCTGTCCAGAATCAAGAAGGAGCAGGTGCCTAATTGGAAGCAATCGCTCCTTAGCCTGAACAAGCAAATAAGAGCACTAGTGAAATCCTCCAAAGCAAACTTTGAGTCCAAACTGGCCACAATTACTAAAGACAATCAAAAAGCCTTCTTCACATATGTCTGCAGTCTCAAAGGAAGCACTTAGATCTGCTCAGAACTGGTGGTCATGGGCACCACATACGCAAACGCCATAGATATAGCCTACAAGCTGGCAGACAGGTTCAGTGAAAACTTCACCCCTTTCTCCCCTACCATCAGTAAATCAGGACATCCCCAGCAGCTGCCCCACTCCTCTTATCACTAGGGAGCAAGTCGTCACTGCCATCTCAAAGGCAAAAAACACAGCCTAAGTGGGACCAGATAACATCCCAAGCTGCATCCTACATGAACTCAGGGAGGAACTTGCAACACAATTTAGGCACCTAATTCAACCAAATCCTGAGTACCGGCTTTGCCCCACTTGAGTCGGGGACAGTCACTGTCATCCCTTTGCACAACGATGGAGCATTCACTGATCCAGAAAATTATAGACCCATCAGCCTAACTAGCCTGATCTGCAAGCCCATGGAACAGATTATCATGGACCTCATTATTAACAAGTACATTGGCAACCTCCAAACACTCAATTCCACACAGTTTTATTTCATCAAGGGGAGGTCATGCCTGTTACATTTGGTTGACTTCTTTGAGACAGTCACCAAAGCCATGGACGAGGGGAAGATGGTGCACACCACCTACCTTGACCCGGCCAAAGCCTTCTATACTATTCCTTACGTGGGTATAATACACAAACTCTCTCAACTAGGCATCAATCTGTATGTTACTAGATGGGTAGCAAACCGTCTCACTGATAGAACCCACCTAGTCAAAATAGGGGAATCCACCTCAAACAGTAGACCCATAATGAGTGGTGTACCCCAGGGATCAGTCTTGGGGCCTCTGTTGTTTGAGATATACTTTTCTGAAGTGCAAGCTAAAAACCAGTGGGCTATAGCTGACCAAGTTTGTAGATGACTGCAAGCTGGGCACTATCATCAGTTCACCTAGTGATGTGGACATCCTCCAAGAGGGTCTCACCCAAACAAATGACTGGTGCCAGAAACATGGCCTCAAACTGAATGACAAAAAGTGCATCATCATCCCCTTTGGGGAGGGTGACGTCCCCACAAATGATCACATTAATAATAAGGTGTCCTAAGCACACAATCAGTCACGAGGGACTTGGGCACCCAGATTGATAGAAAACTGACTTTTGGCCATCATTTTGCCTCCATTGTACAGAAAACTTTCTACATGGCCCACCTCATTAGTAAAGGTACCTCATCCAGGGACAAGGTGGTCATAACACCCCTTTATTCTTCCCTTATAAGACCCATTATTGAGTACAATGTCCCTTTCAGCATGTACCTCACAAAGCACATGCAGCAGCTGGAGACACCACAGAGGTTCCTCACCAGGAGAATCCAGGGCCTCAAACATCTACCCTACACAGAGAGGCTAAAAACCCTGTCCCTCTATTCAGTCTCATACAGACTCATCAGAGGTGACCTCTGCCTGGCATACAAAGCAATCTCAGACCCCACCTTGATGGGGCTGCTGCATATCTGCAAGTCAAGCTCCACTCAAGTAACCCACATGCATGACCTCAACCTGGTCTGAGACATCACTAAGACTTGTTGGCAGGACAGATTTGTGTCCCAGAGACTCCCCCTTCTGTGGAATAGACTCCCTCTCCATGTCAAGCAGAGTAACCTCATTAACCCTTTTTATGTGCAATCTGGATAAGTGGATGGGGAACAGAAAATACACCCCTAGGATTCCACAGATGTCCCTGCTGGACAGGGGCATCGGGCACTGACTTGTCAGAACATGGGCTAAATTTTTGGCTAGGCTTGTAAGGGCCTCAAGGCTAATAGCCTAGTAACTTCCTATGATCCTATGTAGTAGCAAAACACATTGCATAACACAGAGCTATTGTTATCCTTTTATGGATGCAGGAGATTTAACATAGCTGTGTAGTGATGTGATGGGGAAAGATGCCTGTATTTAACATGTTTAACGTGGACGGACATTTATTGGCAGTTATGACACTTGTACATCCCTCTGCACATCCTAGCATAGGGCCATATTCTGCTTCTTAAAGGCAGTAGCTATCAAAAAGTCATGATATGATTTTCATACCTTCCCTTATATATACCTCTGTAATGCTATGACAGCCATATCTGCCATATGTAACAATGATTGTGTTTTTTCTAACTCCACCCTCTCTCCCCTTGTCACTATCATTTTCAGTATTTTATTTATTTGTTGTTTCCTTTCTCTACATTTATTTTGCCATTTTTACAGCATGTATCAGTGGCACAGCTGAGGTCACCAGCCTCCCCTACCTGTCCCAGCCTTCCCCTGGCTCTGCTCCACCTGGCTCTGCACCTGCACCTGCCCTGACACACACTGGTTGCAGTGGAGGGCAGGCAGGTTGGCTCCTCTGTAGTCTCTGGTGGTCATTCACTGGAAGGGAGCACCATAGCTCTTTCTGGTAGTACTGCCAGGGTTTTGTAATTTTGATACACGCAGAGAGTTGGTGGAAGTGGTGGGAGAATTGATTGACTATTGACCAGTTGCTGGAAGCCTGCATCGGCCACCTCAACAGGGTCATTGTGCAGTTTACAGAGTTACACCACTGTCTGTCTCTGTCTTAAACCATCTCATATAGGGAACAGTTAAGAGGGTGGTTAGGTTGTTGACTGACCTCTCCCTTGGTCTAACACAGGCAATTTGTAAGTATGCCTAGTATATGTCCCAGCCTGGTGTTACTCTTCCTTGTGTGTCACCTCATATTCCTGTTTGTTGTCCAGTCCTCCCTACCACCACTGTCCTTAGTTTGTCTGTTTCTATAATTCCACTGTCCCCTATCCCAAGTGTGGCAGCACCTCCCCTGTCATTGCCTCTGCTTCATGCTTGTTTGTGTGGCCCTGTTTTGAAATCTTACCCACTTACCATCCCTACTTATACCCTTGAATTCTTTTGATCATTCCTTCTCCATTAAAAAATGGTGCCTGTCACTACAAAAATATGTACCTTTCTCCCTTTCTGACTCCCATTTTTATTTTCCCTGCTTCTCTTGTGTGGATTCTGCTTGCTGCAACCCTCTTTTCCTGCTTTCCTATCCTCCCATTACCACCCCTTTTAATAGTCAAAAGATAGAGTTAGACATTGCTGTGGACCCTTTAATGTGCCTTGCAAGCCTTCCCGAATAGTTGCTACATAGCACATGCACATGCTCAGGTGCATGCATACTACTTGCTCACCTGTTTTCTTCACATCTATCCTAGCCACAATTATGTGAATCTTTCTGTCTTCACTAGACCTGACATTTCTGTTGGCAGGTAGGTTTTTTTAATTAGGTATGGCTTGGGCTGTGAAATTTCAGATAGTTAACTGATAATCAGCTTTGGGCCACATCATGCTGTGAGCCATACCCACAGGAGGCTTACTGCAATTGCACTAGGTATATTTCTGAATCCCAAAGTGGATAGTTTCAATCATATTCAGAGGGGTGTAATATAGACTGATAGAAGTGTTTCATTTTCAAGGCTGATGAAGTATATGCTGCATGTGAGGACATTCCACAATACTTTGCTTCTTCTACATGTGGATGAGCAAATATTCCTAGGACACAAGGATACGTGGCAGTCTACAAAACCAGCGGGTAGGGACCATAGGCCAATATAGAATGAGGCACGTCACGAGAAGGGGTAGCATCTGTATCAAATATGATGTCATCAATACTGTGGATAGGGATGCCACTAATAGATCATGTGGTGGCATGAAGGTTATGAAAAGTTGTGGGAAAGGCACTGTGAGACTGTGCAGCGTGACCACATTGGCATGAAGGCTGTGCAGACCAAAATGCTCTCTATGACACAGATAAGGAGCAACTGGTGAAACAGGACATGTGTTATGGTCACACATGAAACAGCCCTTCCAAAGTAGCCCTGCAGCATAGCAGAACCCACCATTACTATGGATGTGGTGGAATCATAGCCATGGCAGGTGTGGACTCTCTACCTTGTAATTGTCATCCATGCAACCACTATGGGTATGCACATGTCTGCAGCTGTGGGCAACACTGGCATGCAGGGTGTCATCAGCAGCATTGGCTGACATCCTTATGAAGGTGACCACAGAAATTAAGCGTCCTACCAATGTGTTCACCAGATCAATCACAGCATCACCTCCTGGCCTCCATTGTCTCCCAGCAGTCATGCAAAACTCCAACCATCGTCATTTCCATGTGTGTATAGCTACAGATTGTGTCCAGATTACAGCCATGCACTTCTGTTGATTGAGGCCAAGATTTGAATGCATATCATGAGCTGGGTAGGACAGAGGACTATGCCATGCTGTGCCACTAACCTCCTTGCACAGTGCATATCTGTATTTCAGTGCAGTGCAGTTTCCTTACTTAGCCATGACCAGCAGTGGCCATGACATCATTGAAAATGGAGGTGCCCCAGACTGGGTTATGCAGTATGCCACTCCGTGCATTGTGTTGGGTGTATGAGGGGCAGGCCACAGTTTCATCCCAACCAGTGGATACATGCCCACCCAGGAGTGAAAAATGCAGTGCCAATGTGTCCTGAGTCTGACTCAATGTGCATGTTGGCATCATTATTAAACCCTGGCAGGAAACTGGTCTCAGACTGGTGTTCTGGCTAAGCCTTTACATGTGTCACTGTACTGGTAGTGTACCCTGTGGATATCAGTACTTAACAATACTGTGAGATAATGGTCACCCCATTAACCCCTTGTCCCTTGGTATGCATGGTACTGACAGTTGAAGCCCCATGACCAAATACAAAATACCTACTTCTGCCACTGATTCCCCAAGTTTGTATGCCCAATGTAACTACAAAGGGCAGAAGCACTAGTTCATGCAACATCATTATGTGGGTACATTCACAGTTGCAGCATGCTTCCTGCAGTATCGGTATCTACCTGGCCAGCCTCCATAAAATATATGCAGCATGTGACCCCCCCCATGTCAACATTTCCAAGTATGTTATCTGTCTACTTAATATCACAGTGCAGGGATGCCAAAAATATTTTTTTCAGTGAGTGTTGAGCTTGACACAGGACCATTTCTTGTTTTTGTCCTTTCTGCCACAATGTTGTAGGCCTTCCTAGAAGCCCTTTGTGTCATGTCATTTACAAGCTTCCAGTACTGATGTATGACATGGTTCCCGCCATCCACAGTATTGACATTGTGCATAACCGTTTCCCACCCACAGTCAGGTAGATGCTGGTGGGCACCGCATCTCCCAAACAGCCACTGACATGTGTCCTGAGTGCCCACTGTGGGTGGGAAACATTCTCTGTAGGGCTAAACTTGTCTAACTTCTGCTGTCCATCACCTTTGGAGAACATGCATACACCTAGGAGGACATGACAACATAAATTGGAAAGGCTTCAAAGATTTCCATGTTACAGGGAAAGCAGGCTGACACAGTTGGAACTGGCTGGACACTCTGGGATGGGTACAGCTGTGGAGGAAGCTGCAATCCTGTGTCAGTGGGCTACTATCTCCTGCATAGTTTGCATGTAAACAGATGCATGAGTGCAGTAGGGTACAGCAGTAGGTGCCTGCTGTACCTTAAGTAAATTTGCCCATTAATCTTAACTAACAACCAGCCATTTCATTCCAAAAGGAGATATTCACTTTTACGTAATACTGCACACAGAAACTGTGTCAGAAGTACTGAAATAAATCTCATGGTTGTTTTCCATGATGTCCATTTTGAAATCCAAAATGGCAGATCACCCATTAACATCATTAATAAGTACAAGATTGCTGGAGTGTACCTTTGTGTATGAATGTCTGAGTTTCACAGAAGTACATCAGTGACTTGAAAAATAGATACATTAATTTGCACATCACTAGCATTTTGTGCACACCCACTGTTTCATGCAAGCTGTCTATGTACATACACTGTGCATCTACAACATGCTAAAGTACATTATCTGCAATTCAGAGTACCGTGTTAGGTCTGATGCTGTCATATTGTTTTGATACACATTGGTGGAGATGGTTGCTGATGCTAGTGCCCCAAGTAGAGTGCCTGCATGGTCTGCAAAGTAGAGTAAAATTATGTTCTGTTACCTATACGGACAGTCCAAAGAGTGGCTGTTGGGACACTATATAGGTCTTTTTCATAAAGATACATGCATGGTATGACCTGACAATTCTGCTGTCCAGGGCAAACCCAATGACAGTGAGCACTGCAGTCACTGGTACAGTTACATGTGTCCCCATCACCATAATGCTCCCTGTTCATGGGAATCAGGTGTTATGCAAGGATACCCTGAATGGTGTAGTATTTATCATGTCTGCTGTGTAACGTATTTTGATGTTTATAACCAATGTCTTCTTGATTGTAGTTTAGTCTGCTTAACTACAACTACCTGCATTAATGTAGCTGCTTCTGCTCATGTATAAATGACTGGGTGGAATAAGAAAGGTCAGAGGCAAGAATTAAGGTGGGGTGGTCGTTTATGACAAGCTGCGTTTGAATAGAAGAACCAAGCAGGGGTGTCCTCTTTCCTTTTTGTTATTTGCTTTATATTTAGAAGCCTTTGCAAAGAAAATAATGGATTCACAAATTCAAAGATATAACTAGTATGGTAATTAAGAAAATTTACTTCATTTACATATGATATTATGTTGTACTTGTTAAATCCAGAATATGACATTTTGGTGTTGTGGCTGTGGGGCATTTTAAGACAGTTTCATGTCTTTTGGAGATATAAAATAAATGTAGATAACAAAAACTGTTGAAGTAAACCATATACCCAGACGTGAATTAGTTCAGCAATACCCATCCTTATGGAGCCATAAAATGAAATATTTAGGTGTATGAAGTAAAGGGGATTTTGTTATGGCAACTAAGGATATATGGAAAGACACTAAACAGTAGATAATGCATACATTAAGACACTGGAAGCTCTTGATTATGTATATGGATAGTATGATACAAGCAGTAAAAATGTTTTAGTCTCTTTAGTCATACATATAGGCCAGCATATTTTTATCAACAGAGGAGAAGTTGGAGATGACAGCTAAAGAGTTGAAGGAATTTATTTAAGGAGAAAATGACAGTTAAGTGGGATAAACTAATTATCTCAGTAGAACAAGGTGGTTTAGGATTACCTAATTTGAAGGGGGTACTTTACACAGGTAAGGCTTAAATTGATAACTCAAGCAGAAGGTCATTATAAATCAGTGGAAATGATGATGATGGTACATGGTGGAGTGCAAGATGTAAGGAAACACTAGGGTTTTAGAATAAGACCTGTAGTGGTGGTGCTGCAGTAGCGTTGTCGCCTCGCAGTAAGACGCTGTCTGGTTCAATTCTCAGCTAGAGCGTCTTCTGCGTGGAGACATGCGTGAATGGGCGTACCTTCGTTGAAGGTTGTGCATCAGGGCTGGTAACTCGGCACGTAAAACTCAACTACCAATCATTAGCGGACCGGAGTTCCGCTGTGGCGACCCCTAACCGGGAAAAGCCGAAAAGACACAACAGCATTCAGAAATTAATAGAATTCTAAGAATTTGACCTGTATTGGAATGGAGAACGTTTTACCAATATGGATCCTTGTTAAGTACTGACACAGAAAATAAAACAAGAGGGAGCTTGGATTTAGTAGAATAAACAGCACAGGAACCCAGATATTGAGAGGATATAACTCAAAAGGGAAAGATAATCGAGTGGGGTGAGGTTAGCTGGAGTTTGAATCAAAATATACACTGTTACAGAAGTTTTGAATATTATAAAAGAGATAAAATAACGAGTTGGGATCCTTAAAAAAGGGAATGAGCAAATTTCATACAAATAAATGAGATTTTAGGAACAATACATACCAAATAATGCTCAGTAGTTGGTAGAGTGAGATTTTAAAGCAAGGCAGGAACTGAGCAATTTATGTAATGCTAGAGTCAATGACAAGTTTAAGAAGTAAAGATATGCATAGTGCACAACAGTAATGATGGAAACTGCTGATACACTTTGTTTTCTTTTCTATTAAGGCATGTGAACTTTATATTACAGTTTTAAATGTGATGATTAATAAACATAAAGTAAGTGTGGTAGAGTAGACGGCTGTCCTGCAAAGTGGGCACTTGAGTGCTTGTTGCTTCTTTCCATGTGCACATCCTGCTATATAGTTCTGAGTAGGGCTTTGGGAATCAGTTCGGGCTTTTGCATGCATGTGTGTGTGGAGCTCTATTGTTGCACTGTGACTGGTGTATCTTTATGTTCATATGTGTTATGTGGTTGCCTGCCTATCTCTTTGTCTTTCAACACAGACACAGTATGCACAGAATCCTGCCTTCTGCTGCAGAAAGCTGTAGGGACTTCAGGCTTAGCATTATGCCCTTCCTAGCTTATATCTGCCATATAACCTCTGGGTCATCCTCATTTATATCAGGTCTCACAGTTTGTCTTCCTTCTGCAAGTATCCATTTCATCTATGGTCTGCTGTCAACCCAGCCGAGACTGTGGCTAAGGTAGGTGAGTGAGAAGTGACTGTCATTTCTGGGAAAGATTCTAGCACATTCCAGGCAGATAGTATACCCCAGTTGCTGGCCCTGGCTATGCTGGAGGTGAACCACATAGTGGCACTATGGTTTACCAGGCAATGACCCCAGTTGGTCAACACCCACAACTCCACCTATACCAAGTAGCAGACTCAGTGGACCAGCTGGCTGATCTCATCAGACCATCAGGAGTGGGTGGTCATTCAGTCCTACTACCACAACTTTCTGGATTCCAGCACTATCCTCCTGGGTTGCCTTGTATCTGACAGACCCTACTCTAGCCCTAGCCTCTTTTTCTATCCTTTATTTTTTGTCTGTGTGCGTGCCTCCTGTGTCTCTCTGTCTTCTGTAGCCATTCATCCCTGTTTGTCTCTGGTCTTCATGTATGTCTAACTTCAGGCTGTCAACTTCAGGACAGACAAAAACCTGACAAAAGCTCCATTTTACTCCATTCACTTCCAGTACCTGTTAGAATAAGTAAATGCATAGTGCTTCTCTTTCAGTGTTAATAATCATGATAACAACAATTCTGAAGAAACAGCAAATAATTTGCTAAATGTAACAGATGGGCAAATGTATAAACATGTTGGACATTTTAAAATATATTCTCTAATATCATTTTGGCAACTGGTGTTTGTTGAGGCTATTATACTAGTAAACATGGTAGTCTAAAAACATGCTTAGTAAATGAGAACAGGAAAAAAGAATTGGTAATATTTGTGCAATGCTTTTTGCAATGTGTGTTTTACACCCCCCCAACTAAATATTCCAACTCCGGGATCACACTACAGTGGAGGTAAGGGGCAAAGGTCAACATGCTGGCCAAGCAGTTACTTTCCATTGGTTCCCCATCGGTGTTCTGAGCAGTTGGAGTTTTGTCCTTTCTGTGTTCTCAGCTCAATCATGTAAAAGATGGATAAGTGGCATTTCAGTTATGTGAAGGGGACCCATGTATGTATATATTGTATGTATATATATATATATATATATATATATATATATATATATATATATATATATATATTCATACATATACTTAGATACATAGTTTGCATATATATGATACAGGTCCTTTACCTATAAAAATATGCCATCTTCCCCCAAACTGCTCTGCCTTATAGTGTTCATGCTGTGTGTTCCTCACCTGGTATATCTGCTTCTTGCTTCTCTGTATGCCGCTTCCACCCTTTTTAATGAACCAATAAGGCATCCAGCTTGCTAGGCACCTGTTCACTGGTCCTTACCACCTTCCATGCTGTTTTTTATATGATGCATACATCAACTGTTTGCCAATAAGGGTGACAGCTTATGCTACTAACTGTATTTCTCTCATTCACATTCTCACAACTATCATGTAGTATGTTCAAAGCTCCAGCAGCTCCTTTCTTTGCAGACTTTTGGCTACATCACTCTGTTTCATTTATGAAGCTTCTTCTTTGCCTTCTGTACCTCCCTGTATTGCATCTATTTGCCTACTTGTGATGTTTTGTACCTATTAATTTTTTTTTCTTCCCTACGCTCTGCTACCAAACTACTAGCTGCCTCCAACAAATCCAACAACAAAGCTGGGGATAGTCTGTTCTCCAACTGGACTGCACCCATCTGGAACAAACTTCCAAGTGAACTTTTGTCTATTACCTCTTTACCTACTTTCAAGAAGCATATAAAATCATGGCTTTACTCCCAGTGGCTCTGCCCATGTTCTAACCCTGACTAATTCTAGTTGGTTCCATGCCTTTTCCTCTCTCCTGCCAGCTATAACAAGATATTCTCTTACTGTTTCTTTACTTCACTTTTAATCTTGGATTCTCAATACCACTATGATGGAAGGATGTTTAAAAGAAGAATCTAATGTACTTTTTCCTGTTGATGCTACTAGTAGTTTTAGACTTTTATGAAAATGTTATGTACTAGAGCCTGTCTTTAAATACACCCTCTGTACAACTATGTTTGTAAAATTATGTCTTACTGTGGAGCTTTTCTCCCCGGGCCTCTACTGAAAATGGACATTAATCCAGCTAGACTAGCCCGGTCAACAAATGTAAAATAAAATAAATAAATAATAAATAAATAAATAAAGTTTCTCGTCCTCCTGGTGAAGCATGGCCTCCAGCTGTTTTCCTGGCTTTTAGACCCACCCAACCCCCACATCATCAGTTTGCTCCTACAGGTACTCCATAGTGATCCATTCACCAGGTTGGTCCCGAACTCCTTGGGAATTTGACCTTAATGGTAACTTTTCATTGCAGGAGTATTGTCCCCAGAGCCAGGAGCAATCATCCATACAGCTGCTGGTCAAAGTGCCTACCTTAGGGAGTGGTTAGTGCAATAATGTCAAACATGTCATCGCCACCCTCTTATGTTCAGAAGTGACAATCTATATAGTTCCTGGTCTCCACTAGCAGATGTACAGGCATCAGGCATCCCCATATCATCCCCCCTGGCTATCGTCTGCTTCATCCAATCTCCTGGCCAGCCCATAGTCAGTTCTAGTCTGTTCATGAAATCAGGTCACTGTCAACGCAAACAAACACCCTGTCTCTACACCACTGGGCACCTATTTCTTTATCACTGTCTGTTTAACTGTACTGTGTTGTATGCTACATGGTGCACCTCCTTAATGAGCAGGATTATGAATCCAGTCATGAGTGACCCAATCTTGGAGGCATCATTAAATGCAGTTGGCTGACTTATTTGTTTGCTTGTTTGAGTTTGTTAACCAGGTACGTGAACTGAACCAAAAACCCTTTTCAGTCACAACCTGGGCCATATGGCAAAAATGCATCACCCCAACAAATGATAAACAGCTAGTGATACACCTTTCAGAAGCACAGTGTAGTTACCAAACCAACATCCAATTACATATCAAACTATTAGAATTTTTTAAAATAACATCACATGTTAAACAGCATTCACAAATAGGAAAATAAGTAGCTGAGTATACAAATCAAAGAGTTCAAAAAATGAATCATTTAAATGAGCTGAATAAGTAAATTAGTTATTAAAAACACATTTACAGATCAACAATAAAGTGTCAGCACTGCAACTCTGCTTAAAGATACATGACAGTGTTAAATAAATGGACACACTAAGTTATACAGTAAATGACCATTAATATTTAAAAAACATGCTTGCTGATTGGAAGGCCCAATAAGTAATCTCATTGTAAATCCAGCATATACTAACAGAAACAAGATCAGACACAGAAGTAGTTTAGAATGGCTGGTTTAATTGTACATACTTCTGCAAGCTTCAACAAAACATTTTTTTCTTCTGTCCCCCAAAGAGCTTATTGCTCAGCATTACAGACATTCAGTAATGCCACACAAAATTTAAAAACATTTGCTACACAGTAATCTATATTTCTCCATCCTCGCAAAAGAACAAATCAACAGAACACACAGGTAATGGTTGTTTGGCAGAGACAAATTACTGTAAAACCTGTAATAAGGACTCATTTTAATGACGCTGACAAGAGCAGCATATGATTTTAGGAATAGTTCTAAAGTGTTTTAGCATTTTAACATACAGTCTCTTACATGTTGTTAAGTACTGCTCTGAAACGGAAAAGCAGGGAAAAACAGCATACTGTTTTAATCTATGCAACCAATAACCAAGTACCAAATATTAATTGAATCTCTTGGAATGTTTCCAAGTGCTACTTTGACAGATCATGCATGCTGCTACTAACTGATTCTGTCAATTACGCGTGTTCTAACAAGTGGATAATTGACAACATTAAAAACATGTTTCCCACCAGTAAATTGCTCTGTGGGGTAAAAACAAGACTTTCAATGCTTGAAGTGCTCCTACAAGCGTATCCATGGAATACAAAAAAACTCTTACAAACTGAGACTTCTGAATTATTTAGTGATTTCAGCCTCAGTGATTTGCCAAAAAGATACAAAAACACAGCTTTTATGAAGAGCAGACCAGCAGCGTTAGGCAAACATCTGGACATTCTGTGAAAATCTAGACTGTTGAAAGTTGCCCTGCTGGACACTAGAAGCATTCATGCCACACATCTTGGATGTCCTAGACAACCTGAAGATGACAGACGAGCACTAAAGTCTGTCTATACAGTGACATTATTTAGAAAAGGTAAGACTTTTTTTCTTAAATAATGTCACTGGATGACAGCAATAATCTATTCCTGCATGTGACTAATGCAAGATTTACTCACGGTTGGCTTTGTTTAATCTAACGAGCTTTGCCCTTGTGGTGAAACTTGTGGATTATTGTTAAGGTGTAGTATTGTCTCTCTCTCTCTCTCTCTCTATATATATATATATATATATATATATATATATACGTATACATAGACATGTATATGTCTCGCTCTCTCTCTTTCCTATATATGGTTTACTATCAAACTGTCGCTATTGCACAAACATCTCGTTCGGAACATCGAAAAGAAAACATGAAAGTATAAATATAGAAAAGGCACAATGTCGAATCTGCTGAACAAATTCAGCAGATTTGACATTATCGTCGAACAAATCATGTAAAGTCCATGTAGGATCTCAGGTAAATGAAACTCCTACACCTCATATCACGTTATTGCAGGGGAGCAAGCTCATCTGCACTCCCCACACACCCTGCTAACTATATATTCCAACTCCGAGATCACACTACAGTGAGGGAAGGGATTAAGGGACATGATGTGGGTTTCCATTCACCTGTGACTTGTTTGTGATAAATAGAATTTCTGTAACTTACAGTGCTGACTGTCAGAATACCAATAGTCATGTAGAAAGTAGTGTTGTGGTGTTTTTAAATGTGGGTATGTCTCGTTACATTGTTATGGGAAGTATCTAAAGTAGTATGGTGAATGTTTTGTGCATTTCCAGCAGTAGTGGCAGCATGTAGAGTAATGTAAAGCAAGTAAAAGGTATATGCCCTTTTCCCCACTGTAGTGCGATCCTGGATTTAGTATATATAGTTGGGGGGCACAGCCCCCCACTTAGTTTGGTTTTATATTGTCCGGTTTCTGTTGAGAGGGTAAGTAAGTCATTTTTAAGTTCTGGAAAGAGGTAGTTATTAGTGTTATGAGTATGTTTGTCTGTGGTTTAACATTTAGTCTTTTGAAATTTAGCATTGTAAGCTTTCGGTGAAGTGAGATTCAGTCAAATGAGTTTTCAGTATTTTAACAAATTAAGTGAGTTGGTCTCAGTGAAATGAAAGTCAGTCAAATGGGCTTTAGGTGATGTGAAGTAGACCCCTATAAATAAATATGTATGTGTATATATATATATATATATATATATATATATATATATATATATATATGTATATATAGCTATATCCTGGTAGAACGTGTGTGTGTGTGTGTGTGTGTGTGTGCGCGCGCGCACTGTATATACAGGTTACACTGCATGCCATATGTATGGAGCCACAAAAGAGAGGCAGAAGATAGAGAGAGGCCAGTGTGAAAGACTACATTCACTACATAGCCTGAAAAGAACAGACATCCCTGAAGTATATCTTATCATTTGCAGATTGAGGGTGAATAATAAAAATGTATCATTTGAAGTAAACTAGGTCTTCAATGTCACTGTGATGAATTATGTAGAATGTGAAAAGTTGTGGAGGAATGCAAAAATTGCCTGGACTTGAAGAATATTTTAAAACTTTAAGAAAACATACAAAGCATATAGTAGATATCCTGCATTTTCCCAAGCTGCAGCTGCCTTTAAATACCAGGTAAAGAAAATACATTTTTGTTACAAAAGTGTCTTGCCCAAACATGTTAAATGAAGTTGGTTAAAGGAACTGAGAGTGGAATTGTACAACACAGTTGTCTAAGCTATGCAAAACTGTTGATATTTTATGACTGAGCACAAGAGTGTTTACAGATGATGTCAGCAGCACAATGAAAAGAACTGTTGGAAATATAACAGTGAAAAGAAACTAACATTTTTGCTCATTTCCAGACAACTGTGTCATACAGTTTCAGTCTTTGTTTCGTTTTTTTCTCAAATTAAACTATGTGCACTATATTTCAAAATTAAATATAGAAGGAAAAATAAACTGTCACTTGCAAGAAAAATAAAACTGAAACTGTAAAATTTTGACATTGGGCTGTGCTAGATGATTCATCCTGATCAACGGGGACTACAAGCTTACAGTGAAGAGTACATCCTGGTAGAAAAGTACCCCATCCCAAGGTGACATTTATGTTTACTGAGTTAGCTAAAGGTGAACAATTTACAAAGCTGGACATAAGCCATGAATGTCAACAAACTATGTTAGGCAAAACATTTTGTATCATATGGTTACATAAACTACAGACAAGAAATAATTGTAAAAGCACTCAAAAATCCCCCTCGCTTCAGATTTACAGTCACACTCTTAAATGTAAATAGCTTGTTTTAATTTCTTCAAACAAGATTCATAGGTTTATAGTTTCATAGGTGTATACTAGGCTAATGTTACCACTAAGGTCTCTGGTAAATAGCACATCAGAACGAAAACATTTACATTTGCTATGCTAACCATGTCAAAATTATCCCATGGCTTCACAAAGAACCCATTCACTCATATTAAGAGCTACAGTAAAAAAAGGGGTATTTCCACGATGTGGAAAAATGCAATTCAGGGGCACATTAGCTACAATGAAGAATAACCTCATTGTCAGCTTATTTGCATATCTCTGAATTGCCTTTAACTACCACTAGTGCAAATCAGTACTTTTCTGCAGTAGTTAACACTGATGGCCCATGCATCACGTTAACACAGGCACCCCTCATTCACTTTTCCATGCATATAACACACATGCATGCGCGTGCATGCACACATGTACACACATATGCAAAAACACACCACATACGTCTTACCTGTCTCTGAGTTATTACAACATTCCTGACATCTCTTCCTATTTATTTGTCCCTGCCCTTATAAATCATTGATTCATACAATCAGTCAATAATGGCTGACATTAAATTTGTAGTCTTATTAGTGTTCATAGACTACAAATTGATGCTAGAGTTGTTACTCTATTAACTTTTAAAGTGAGTCGCTGTAATAATTTAAGTAATGTTCCTGCTGCCATCTAGTATTCCTACAGGCTTTGTACTGAAGCCTTCCCCTGCTGTCCCTCCTGATTCATGGACTGTTGCAAGCATTGCATCATGTCAGACATTAGAGCTTTATATGGCTTGTTATGTAAAAAAATCCCAGCTGCACAATGGATTGGTTAGTATAGTGGGTTAATGCTTTGGCTTTGTATTTAAAAGATACAAGATGTGAAACCATTTCTCCTCTCTTTACTTTACATTTTTTAAGCATAATATATCCCTGGTGTTTAGCCATGGTGCAGAGGACTGATATCTGAGGTGGGAAGGTACAGGGTTTGAATCTTTTTTAGTGGTTTTGGCACACTGTGAACAGTAATTTTGGTGTATAGTGCCCCACCACCACCTTTTTTTGTGCTGCAAAACATGACTCTTCTTAAGTGCCTTCAAGGCACACTACACAGAGATCTCCCTGGTTCTAGTGTACCCCCCAACCATAAGTGCCAGTAAAACACAATATTAAAAAGGCCTCCTTGGTGGCTAGTGTCCCCCCAACCCTATGTGACATTAAGGCATACTACATAGGGTTTTTCCTGGTGTCTAGTGTTCAACCTAACCTGAAGTGCCATTAAGGCATGATATTAAAGAGGTTTCTCTGGTGGCTAGTTCTCCCCCTGACCCTAAGTACTGTTAAGGCACGATATTAAAGAGTTCTCCTTGGTGTCCAGTGTGCCCCCAACGCTTTTTAACAGGATTGTTCATTAGTCTACAGAAGTATGCAGGTATGGCAATTTCCACCCCACACCAACCCTCATGCACATATGTACATCCCTGCCTAACCTACCACTTCATTAGCACCCTCTCAGTGAACTCCTAGGCAGACACGCACTCACACATGCAACCACACACATACACACATGCACGCACCCCAACACTACTGGACTGCTAAATTCCCCAGTACTTACCTCTACCGGGATGAGGAAAACTAGGTCATGGCGGTGTTTATTAAAAAGAATTACCAGGAGCAGCAGTGTTACTTTATGCAGCTCCGAGATTCTCTGAATTGCTTGGCTGCATAGAAGTCTTACTGCAGGCAGTTCCAGGAGAGAGTACATGGTTAGTTAGCATATGCTATTCCCCCAGAATGCCTCATTAGCATTTACCATGGATGTGGAGACAGCTCACCATGGAACTGCATATCTCAGTGCTAGTGCACCATAGCAGGGCTGTCTCTGGACTGGAAATGGTTATTGTGAAGTACATACCTGGTGTACTGCTCATGGTAACCTTTCCCAATTTGGCCCACAGGTTTTTCCTTCAACACAAGCTAAAATGTTATTCCAAGAGTAGCAAATAGATGTCATTGGTCTGCATCCAGTAAGAGAAAAAAATGCAATCAATTCACAAAGCACCAAACCAAGTATTATGAAATACCTGAATGTTTTTTAGTGATTCTTAGACTATTTTAACAAGTTTTTATCTGTTCTAACACATTTTTGTATAGACTGCAAATTATGTTATCTGTATTACATATAATAATCATCATCATCATCACCATCAACTCCATTTTTCTACACTGGATCAGGGTGCGGTGTCAAATCTTACCGCCTTTCTTGATTCAGTGCCATTCTCCTGCTTCATCTTCACTGCTTTAGGTCTTCTTTCACATAATCCAGCCATCTTTTGGCTGGATATCCTCATCTCCTCTTGCCTTCTTCCTGTCTCTCCTAAAATGTTTCCACCAAATTATCTTCTGCTTTAATGCACATGTTATCTAGCCATCATAATCTATTCTACTACCAGGGAGGCACACACTCACACATGCAACCACACATGTACATGCATGCACACACACCTCGACACTACCTGATTGCTAAATTCCCTGGCACTTACCTCTACCAGGATGAGTGAACACTTGACCACTTATGTAATTGAGGCTACTTTGGCTTCTGATGTCCTCATTATAGGTTCATAGGTTCTAGGCTAACTGCCCTTGTGGGCCATTTTAAGGCTTGCCAATCATCCTATCACTGGACCAAACCCTTCTCATTGTGTCCATAAGGTAAGCACCTTAATGATTAAGGTAAACACCTTAATCATTATACCAACCCATAACCCATTACTTCATTTGTCCCACAGTGTGCATCCTACCACCACTCTCTTGCACTGTATCTCTATCATCTTAAGCTTATTCATCTACTCTGCCTTCACTACCTGCATATAATGCATCATAAAGACATGACAAAATATTGGGATCCAGATCAATACAGAGCTTTTGACATTCCTAAACAAATACTTCAGACTTCTGGTGCACATTATAATAGTAACAAAGAACTTGTCCTGTCATATAGTGCATTTCCATATGGTCCTGGTGCAGCACTTTCATATAAAATGCCAGTTGGACCAGAGAAACTTATGTTTTTTTGTGTGCGTCTATAGAGTCCAGACATCTGCAGAACAAAACAGTAATAATTAGAAAGTGCTTCCTACTGAGTTTTGCAGTTGAGAAGTTTCATAATTATAACTATGAGTACAGATATACCACTCAAACAGATTACAGTTCATTCATAATATTGTTTTTATTGTTTAATGAGATGCAAGCTATATGGCAAATGCCAGCAAGAATTGTAAAATGATTCATATTGCTGAAAGCATATAACAATGGACTAGTTTATATTACAGGCAGATATTATATTATTGCAGCCAATTTTAGTTTTTTCAGAATAATAACAATGTTCCTTCAGAAGATAAAAGTGAATTTTGAATAATGTGCATATTCTTCTAATGATGTTATATAATTAATCCATAGAGAAGCAAAACTTCAGTAATCTCCAGAGTTTGAGAACACATTATAAATGATTTTCCAGACTCCACAGAATGTGAATTCACAACATTAAGTAAAACATTAACTCAGTGAGCAAGATAGTTTTATCCCGTGTGGAAACACAGATATGACTCCACTATGAATTAGATACATGGTGTGGCAGTTACATGAGTGTCATCTAGTAGCATTCAAACAAAAGGTTGGATGATGCTATACATGGTGATCAAATGCATTCTAATGTTGAGAAGGTTCTAGAAATTCATGCTATCTGCCAAGAAAACTGGAAGAGTCCTGATATTGTTACATGAAATCACTGGGAAGATTCAGAGAAACTGTGAAAAGAGCTTCACTGTGGTTATGCAGCTCTGTTTCTTCATTATAGATGCTTATGGCTGTGTAATTTACATCATCAGTTTTGAACGTAATTACTGAAAGATTAGGAAAGTTTTAATCATTTTGGGGTGCCATAAATGATTTTGTTGGACAGTGTGACATTTATGAATGAGGAGTTTACAGAATTTGTGAAGAAGACTAGAATTATTAACATTGCCTCTCACAGGTTCAAAGATTCATAGGAAAGTACTAGGCTAGCTGCCCCTGAGGGCCATTTTAAGCCAAGATAATTTCCCTTTTTTTGAGATCGAATTAACCTATCCCATTTGGTTAGAGATCGGCCTTACCCATCTCTAATTCCATAGATAATTTGAGCGGACCCATGCATGGGATAAAGCATTTAGAAGCTGACATTGTCCATTAGCAGTACAGGGGTCAGTCCTGGGGTAAATCTTCTGTTTCCCATCAATAGATCCAATATGGGCTTGAAAATGGACAGGGATGAACTTTGTTTTTTTCTGTGGATGGGAGTCTGTTACAGAACAGAGGAATCCTCAGCGAGATATACCTGTCCCTCTAAACTGTTCTATTGATATTGCAGAAGAGGTTTAGATCCTTAGACTGGGTGTTTCTGATGCCATTTGACTTGCTGATGAGCAGTAAATAAATCAGTGGTAGGTCAGAGGATGACTTGTATGCCTGACACAGGTCATGTCTTTGCAATGTGTAGGATACCGAGTACAGTGACAGGGCTTTGAGTTGGTGCATGTAGGACATGTTGTTTGGCCTTGTATCCTTTCAGTAAGGCATCTCTGTAGGTGCTCGAGTTGTTGCATGTGGTTGGACAGATACAGACTAAAGGGGGCATTATATTCAATGATTGGCCTAATGAGGACTGCATAAAGGGAGGCAATGACATCCATAGATCTAGACACAATCCCTTTGTTTATAAGCTAGCTATGCAATACCGACGGACTTTCTTACAACAATGGCACATGCTGGTCAAATGTTGGGTCACTATCCACCTAAGTTCCCAAATACTGAACAGCTGGGTCAAATCTTATGGTTGTGTTGTCAATGTGGTAGTTCTCTGGGATAGAGGACTTCCCAAAGGATACAATAATGTATTTTTGGCATTTAGTTTCAGTCCTTGATTTTGGCACCAGTTATTTATTTGGGACAAATCTTCCTGCAGAAAGTCATTGTGGGGAATCAATGACTGCTCCTAGCTTGCAGTCATCTGCAAACTTGTTCAGACAGAGGCCTTTGGTATTGGTGACTGTTCTCTTTGTGGAAGTAATTTATCCTATTTTGATTTCCTGCATCTTACTGTGAGTATCCCAGTTTATTTACTTTTTCTACTATGCCTGAGTGGGGAATTGTCTCAAAAGTTTTGGCCAGGTCAAAGCATGTGGTGTGTACCATTCTGCGTTCATCCATTGCTTTAGCGACCTTTTCAAAAAAAATCTACCAGACTGAGTAAGCATGACTTGCACTTAACGAATCCAAGCTGAGACGAGTTCAGTGTTTGGAGATTCCCTATGTTCTGAGTAATTAGTTCCATGCTAAGCCTTTTCATGGCTTTGCATATAAGGCCTGAGCATCCAAGTCCTATGGATTATGCAGAACACTCCACATTTAACAACGAGCGAAGCCACTGTTCCACTGTTCTGCATTGAACAGCTGTGGCTCCGCTACACGCATTCTGATTGATTTGTGTACCGCAATTACTGCCAATTGGCATTGCGGTATACAAACCAGTGCATAGCTCTGCTACCCTTCCACATTACACAGCGTTGCCTGTGCTCTACAGTTTTTGATTGGCTCATACACCACATTTCCACCCAGTTGAGGACGCGGTATACGAGCCAATCAAGTAATGAGTCTCAGGAGGACGGGAGCCAATGAGAGCTCCCCAATACAGACCAATCACGTTCCAGGAAGCCTTTTCATGCCAAAATAATGACTTGAAAAAGGCTTCCAGGAATCAGTGATTTTACAACACCCAACGCAGAGGACTGGGAAGAAGAAAGGAGCTTCTGTGGATTGAAGACGTCGGACTGGGACTCAGAAGCCAGGAGAGGAATCAGCGAGCTGAAAAAATTTAGGGATTTTGCTTTGGTGGATCAAGATCGGTCAAACAGTCACTAGAAGCCTGGGGTTTTGTGTTGCTGCCTGCAGGACAACCAGGGCTGATCATCATTTTGGATTATTTGTGCTGTGTGGAGACTGAGTATGTGGATTGTATTGAGCTGCTGGTGCTGCTTATATAGGCAGAGGTAAGTGTTTTATAAATGTAGCTGCAATGTTATTTCTGCAAGCATTTCCCTATCCTTGAGAACCTGTATTCTAGCAACTTTCTAAGTTTATAAGAGCAATATTTATAGTGTCTCTGTTTTTGTGCTGCTTGTCCCTAGTATGTCTCTGAAGTCTGAAAGTAATAATAACCTTGAGCAACTGCATGCCAACACAGATCCTGTTATTCTAGCAATATTTCCAAGTTTATAAGAGCAATATTTACTGTTTCTATTTTTGTGACCTGCTTGTCCCCCTAGTATGTCTCAAAGTAATTGCCATATCTTTGAGAAACTGTATGCCAACACAGATCCTGTTATTCTTGCAACTTTCTAAGTTTATAAGAGCAATATTTAAAGTGTCTCTGTTTTTGTGCTTGTCCCCCTATTATGTTGGGCTTTGTCCAGATTTCTTGCACTAAGAGGTTGAGAGGTATGGATATCAAAAGTGAGTTATTTATAGTAATAAGATGCTTTAAAGTATCTGTTTTTTTCTAGTAGAACTTTAGAGTGTAACTTTAGTGTGTTTTCATAATGGCAAAACACTGAACTGCTCAAGGAAAACACATAAGCGACTGTATTGCACTGCTGGTTGATAACATGTTGGAAATGGCAATGTTTCTAATTTTAAGTGCTGTAATGATTTCAGTTAACTTAACCATGATGTGTTGGCAGTAATCTGTCCATTATAAAGTTTTCTTCTTTTTCTGAAAGAAGTGGTATAACAAGATAGGAACTGGGAATATGAGGTAGGCTGTTCAGTGGTATATTGGCAGGCTAGAATCATCATCATCTTCTTTCAGCTTTTCCCATTAGGGGTCACCACAGTGGATCATCTGTTTCCATTTCTTTCTGTCCTCTGCATCTTGCTCTGTCACACCAACCACCTGCATGTCCTCTCTCACCACATCCATAAACCTTATCTTAGGCCTTCCTTTTTTCCTGTTACCTGGTAGCTTCATCCTTAGCATCTTTTTCCCAATATACTCAGCATCCATCCTCAGCACATGTCCAAACCAACGTAATCGTGCCTCTCTGGCTTTGTCTCCAAACCTTCCATCCTAGGCTGACCCTCTAATATACTTATTCCTAATCCTGTCCACCCTCGTCACATCCAGTGCAAATCTTAACATCTTTAACTCTGCCACATCCAGCTCTAACTCCTGCCTTTTTGTCAATGCCACTGTCTCCAACCCATATAACATAGCTGGTCTCACTACCCTCTTGTAGACCTTCCCTTTCACTCTTTCTAGTACTCGTCTGTCACAAATCACTCCTGACACTCTTCTCCACCCACTCCATCCTGCCTGTACTCTCTTCTTCACCTCTCTTCCACACTCACCATTACTCTGAACAATTGATCCCAAGTATTTAAACTATACAACTTCATCACCTCTACTCCTTGAAAACTCACCATTCCTCTATCCTCCCTCTCTTTCACACACATATATTCTGTCTTAGTCTTGCTGACCTTCATTCTTCTTCTCTCTAGAGCATATCTCCATCTCTCCAGGGTCTCCTCCACCTGTTCCCTACGTTCACTACAGATCACAATATCATCTGCAAACATCATAGTCCACAGGGACTCCTGTCTGATCTCATCTGTCAACCTGTCCATCACCATTGCAAATAAGAAAGGGCTCAGAGCTGATCCTTGATGTAATCCCACCTCCACCTTAAACGTATCCGTTACTCCCACAGCAGACCTCGCCGCTGTCACACTACCCTTGTACATATCCTGTACCACTCTTACATACTTCTCTGACACTCCCGACTTCCTCATACAATACCACAACTCCTCTCTAGGCACCCTGTCATGTGCTTTCTCTAAGTCTACAAAAACACAATGCAACTCCTTCTGACCTTTTCTGTACTTCTCCATCAACACTCTCAGAGCAAACATCGCATCTGTAGTGCTCTTTCCCGGCATGAAACCATACTGCTGATCACTAATCATCACGTCCCTTCTTAACCTAGCTTCCACTACTCTTTCCCATAACTTCATGCTGTGACTGATCAATTTAATTCTAGTTACTACAGCTCTGCACATCACCCATACTGGAAAATATTAAGATAGAACCAAACACCCTAATACTGGGTGATTTTAACTACCCTGCCATTAACTGGGAAAACTAGTCATGTACCAACACCTTTGCCCAACGGTTCTTGGAATTCATAAATTCCAACGCCCTGGATCAACTAATCCATAGCCGCACCTGGGGCTCCAATATCCTAGACCTGGTCATTACCAACATGGGAAATCGTTGCTCCACAGCTATGGTCACCCCCTCGTTAGTCAGGTCTGACCATAAGCTAATCACCCTTAACATCCACATCCCACCCCCACCCCCCAGTAAGGAAACCTCCATAAAGAACTTCTCCAAAGCCAAATTCATGCTTCTCAAGTCAGAAGTGACAAACTTCATGACACCCATGCAGACGGGAAATGAAAGTTCAACTGCTGAATCCTACACTAAGGCACTGTACGATCACATCCACTCATGCATGAATCTTGCCATCCCAAATAGAACCAAGATGCTCTCATCCAAAAAAAGGAAGCCAATCTGGTGGTCCCCTGCCATAAACAAACTTTACAACAAAAGGAAGAAACTGTTGCAGAAAAGAGGAAAATTCCATGATGCAAAAAACTCCCTTACCAGCCTCAGTAAAAAACTGAGATCCCTCATAAAATCCTCCAAAGCTAGTTACGAAAATAAAATTACCAAAGATTCCAAAGACAACCACAAGGCATTCTATAACTATGTCAAGAATCTAAATGGCAATGCTCAGATCTGCTCTGAGCTAAAACAGAATAGCATTAAATATACTGATCCCAAGGATATTGCCAATATCCCGGCAGATCGATTCAGTGCCAACTTCACCCCCCTCTCACCCCTAAATGGCCCATCTCAATACCGGACGATTGCCAAATTCCAGTAATAACGGCCACACAGGTAAAAAACACACTCTCCAAAGCTAAGAATACAGCAGCCATGGGACCAGATGACATCCCAGGCTGTGTACTACATGAACTACAATATGAACTGGCACCTCACCTAAGTGTCATGTTTAATCATCGCCTCACCTCAGGTTTTGTGCCCACTAAGTGGCGCAGAGCTACAGTTATCCCACTCCACAAGGGGGGATCCACCTTGGATCCCAGAAACTACCGTCCCATCAGTCTGATGAGCCTTATCTGCAAGGCCATGGAATGTATTATCATGGAACTTATAAACAAAGACATTGGCAACCTTCAAACACTGGACCCCACCCAGTTTGGGTTTGTGAAGGGCCAATCTTGTCTCCTGAACCTGATTTACTTCTTCAAATCAGTCTCCAGAGCCATGGACAAGGGTAAGGTGGTCCACACAGCCTATCTAGACCTTCCCAAGGCCTTTGACACCATCCCCACTCTGGAATCATAGATAAACTTACTAAGCTGGGCATTAATCCCTACATCACTCAATGGGTTGCTAACTGGCTTACTGACAGAACCCACACTGTAAAAGCAGTAGACTCCAAATCCAGCTCCAGACAAGTGACAAGTAGAGTTCCTCAGGGTTCAGTCCTGGGACCGCTCTTGTTTGGCATCTACTTCTCTGAAGTACAGGCCAACATTAAGGGACTCTGGCTAGCAAAGTTCACAGATGACTGCAAACTGGGAGCCATTATTGAATCCCCAAATGATGTGGATACTCTACAAAAGGGCCTTACAGAAACAGATGCTTGGTGCCAGAGCCATGGGCTCAAGCTCAATGCCAAGAAATGTATAGTTATCCCCTTTGGGAAAAAACATGTATCCATGAATTTCCATATAGGTGGCAGTACACTAAACCCTGAAAGTGTGATAAGAGACTTAGGGACACAGGTGGACAGTGGTCTCACCTTCGATAACCACATCACCACAACAGTCAGGAAATCCTTCTATGTGGCACACCTCATCACTAAGGGCTTTTCATCCAGAAAAAAGAAGGTCATTGTCCCACTATACTCATCCCTCATTAGACCCATTATAGAATACAACACCCCATTTGGTATGTACCTCTCAAGACATCTGCAACAACTGGAAAGGCCGCAGAAATACCTCACTAAAAGAATCACAGGCCTAAAACAGATGCCTTACGCTGACCGCCTTAAAAATCTCCAGCTATACTCTGTCACATATCGTCTACTCAGAGGTGATCTCTGCTTAACATACAAGGCCATGTCAAACCCAGAGCTGTTGGACATGCTACACTTAAAGAAATCCCAATCCCTCAGAGCCACACGCTCCAGGGATCTAAACCTTGTCATCAAAATAAACAAAACATGCTGGAGGGATAGGTTCCTGATCCAGAGACTCCCCATTCTCTGGAATAGATTGCCCATACATGTCAAGCAGAGTGCCTCTTTGGCCCTGTTCAAAAGGAACCTTGACGATTGGATGGGAGAAAGGAAATTCACCCCGGGGATTACGT
The DNA here is from genome assembly GCF_019279795.1 of Protopterus annectens. Lineage (NCBI taxonomy): Eukaryota > Metazoa > Chordata > Ceratodontiformes > Protopteridae > Protopterus > Protopterus annectens. Next base: position 1,665,226,156 of record NC_056725.1, read on the forward strand.
CAGTCGCCCTGCTAGACAGGGATCCAGGGAAGTAAATAGTGTGGGAAGAAATAGCCAGGGAATTGTTATGGCTAAGCTTGTATAGGCCCTAGGGCTGATAGCCTAGTACCAACCTATGAACCTATGAACCCTTATTCTTAAAAATCGGTACAAAACACTTTTTCTCCATTTCTCAGGCATCCTCTCACTTTCCAAGATTTCATTAAACAATCTGGTTAAAAACTCCACTGTCATTTCACCTAAACACCTCCATGCTTCCATAGGTATGTCATCTGGGCCAACAGCCTTTCCATTCTTCATCCTCTTCATAGCTATACTTACTTCCTCCTTGCTAATCCATTGCACTTCATGATTCACTATCCCTACATCATCCAACCTTCTCTCCCTCTCATTCTCTTCATTCATCAACTCCTCAAAGTACTCTTTCCATCTGCTCAACACACTCTCCTCGCTTGTGAGTATGTTTCCCTCATTATCCTTTATCACCTTTACCTGCTGCACATCTTTCCTAGCTTGGTCCCTCTATCTAACCAATCGGTACAGGTCCTTTTCTCCCTCCATAGTGTCCAACCTTTCATACAGCTCTTCATATGCCTTATCCTTAGCCTTCGCCACCTCTCCCTTTGCCATGCGCCTCATCTCCTTATACTCCTGTCTACTTTCTTCATCTCTCTGACAATCCCACTTCTTCTTTGCCAATCTCTTTCTCTGTATACTCTCCTGTACTTCCTCATTCCACCACCATGTCTCCTTGTCGTCCTTCCTCTGTCCAGATGTCATACCAACTAATAAAAATAAAATGTTGACCTGTAGATACCAATGCTCGTACTCAGGATGTTGTCCAAAAAACTTTATTCCACATAGAAGTAATTCCATAAAATACTGGTTAAGTGCTTTCAACTGGTGACCCAGTCTTCTTCAGAACACATTACAAAGCACTTGCTAAACTTTTATAGTGACAAAAACAATTCAATTTAAAAAAGCCCGCCAAAAACTTTAAAGGTACACTGTCCGTTTACTTAACATAGGAACCTTCATAAATGCAAAATGCAATCCCACAGGCTGTATACGTAAAAAGTATGAAATATTTAAAACATTTTAAAAAAACATAAAATGTTGTTCTAAAAGGTAATACCAGTAGGAAAAAGTCCATTAAAAACTGTAAATGTTTTATACATCTTGTATATTCCTACTGTGTGTAAAACCATTATACTATCTGATCTTAGATATAACATTAAATATGAATATATATCCTACCTCATAATCCTTAACTAGGAATATAAACTCCTTAAAGTGCGAAACACTAAAACTAATGTCACTAAAATAACATCCTACATATATGCATCTCATATAAAGATATGATAATATGAATGTGATGAAGAAATGTGTACGAACTACGATCACATGATGATGGACTACTGTATAGTAGTCGTGTACTGGTAAATAATCATGTGCTAAAAATTATATACTAAATAACTCAAATATAAAAATACTGGAAATTACGAAATACTAGCCATAAACTATTACTATTATGAGAGTACCAAAAAGGGTTTGATGCTGACAAAATCGTTTAATCCTGGCATCCTAGTGGCATCAGTTAACATCTGCCACTTGCTCTCAAGTCAAGCCAGTACAGTAGTCCATCATCATGTGATTGGAGTTCGTACACATTTCTTCATCACATTCATATTATCATATCTTTATATGAGATGCATATATGTAGGATGTTATTTTAGCGACATTATTTTTAGTGTTTCGCACTTTAAGGAGTTTATATACCTAGTTAAGGATTATGAGGTAGGATATATATTCATATTTAATGTTATATCTAAGATCAGATAGTATAATGGTTTTACACACAGTAGGAATATAGAAGATGTATAAAACATTTACAGTTTTTAATGGACTTTTTCCTACTGGTATTACCTTTTAGAACAACATTTTATGGTTGTTTTTTAAAATGTTTTAAATATTTCATACTTTTCACGTATACAGCCTGTGGGATTGCATTTTGCATTTATGAAGGTTCCTATGTTAAGTAAACGGACAGTGTACCTTTAAAGTTTTTGGCGGGCTTTTTTAAATTGAATTGTTTTTGACACTATAAAAGTTTAGCAAGTGCTTTGTAATGTGTTCTGAAGAAGACTGGGTCACCAGTTGAAAGCGCTTAACCAGTATTTTATGGAATTACTTCTATGTGGAATAAAGTTTTTTGGACAACATCCTGAGTACGAGCATTGGTATCTACAGGTCAACATTTTATTTTTATTAGTTGGTGTTTCTGCCTTGCTGTTTCAACAGATGTCATACCAAGCACCTTTCTAGCAGTCTCCCTTACTAGCTCTGCTGTAGTTACCCAGCTATTTGGTAACTCTTCACTACCACCCAGTGCCTGTCTTAACTCATCCCTGAACTCCACCTCACAATTACCCTTTTACAATTTCCACCATTTGATCCTTGGTGCTGCCCTCAGACTCCTCCTCCTCTTCTTGATCACCAACGTCATCCTACAAACCACCATCCTATGCTGCCTAACTACACTTTTCCCGGTCACCACTTTATAGTCTCCAATCTCCTTCAAACTGGCCCTCCTACATAAGATATAATCCACCTGTGTGCATCTTCCTCCACTCTTGTATGTCACCCAATGCTCGTCCCTCTTGTTAAAATACATATTCACCACAGCCATGTCCATCCTTTTTGCAAAATCCACTACCATCTGACCTTCTTCATTCCTTTGTTTAACACCATACCTACCCATCACTTCCTCATCCCCTCTGTTCCCTTCACCAACATGCCCATTGAAATCTGCTCCAATCACCACTCTCTCACCCTTGGGTACAGTCATCACCACTTCATCCAACTCACTCCAAATTTTTTCTTTCTCATCCATCACACACCCAACTTGTGGAGCATATGCACTAACAACATTCATCATTACACCATCAATTTCCAGCTTCATAAACATCACTCTATCCGACACTCTTTTAACCTCCAAAACACTCTTAGCATACTGTTCCTTCAGGATAACTCTTATGCCATTTTTCCTTCCATCCACACCATGATAAAACAATTTGAACCCACCTCCGATACATCTAGCCTTACTCCCCTTCCATCTGGTCTCTTGCACAGATAATATACCAACCTTCCTTCTGTCCATCATATCCATTAGCACTCTCCCTTTACCAGTCATACTGCCAACAGAAGATTATAAAATAAAGGTTTTGGATCTGACAAGTGTGTCTCATTAAATTTTACAGATATTCTACCATGCTCCATGGCAATGGCACATTTCGCACAGTGCGAAAATAGGGTGTTCCACATTTGGACCATTTGTCACACATTGTTAGGGTCTGTGTTTCACATTGACCTGTTAAGAGGTTGAGACCTATGTATAATGCTGGTCAGACTTATAGGTCTGTAATCTGTAATTGTGTGGGTCTGTGAAAAATACTCCCTTATACAGGGGAATGACTGTAACTGTTCTCCATTCACTGATACAAACCCTGTATGGAGGCTGAGATTGAACAGTGTTGTTATGGGTGTGGCTAAATCGTGCTTCATGCTATTTAAGATGCATCCAGTGATATTGTCAGGGCCCATCAGTGCAATAATTTTAGCTTTTGCTACCATTTTTAGGACTCAGTCTTGTGTGATAGCTGGAGGTGAGCCAGGTTTAGGTATATCTTGAGGGACAGAAGGTGGGGAGAGGGGTAAAGTTAGAGCTAAATTCATCAGCCAGTAGGTTCACTATATCTTCAGCCTCAGTGTAGGTAACATTATTCACAATCATCTCAGCTCGTAGCTGCATTGTGCTTTTGAGATTAAGAAGATATCTAAAAAATGCCTTGTAATTGCCTTGTAAGTGTCTTTGGCTTGGGTAGATATTTTAGCAGCAAACTTGTCCTTGGTTTATTTTATTAAGCTCCTAAGTTGTTTGTTTATCTCAATGACAAGGGTTCTAACATTCTAGGAATGACTCTTCTTATTTTTGGTCAAAATTATTTTGCTTTTATTATAAAGCTTGTTCATATTATGGTTCTACCATGTGTGTTTGTTCCTGGGTTTGCCTTGCACTTGTTCTTACGATGTACAGTTGCATCTATGCAGCTGTTTACATGTTGGTATAGTGTAGTGATACACACCTGTATATTCAGTGAAGTTAACTAGCTATTGTGAGGATCTGAAGCTTGACAATGTATCACTTAGTAGTAGGTAGCTTGTCTTAAAGAAATTTCTAAAGGTACCTTGGATGGAATGAATTTCTGTTTTTAATTTTATTTTGAAATAGACTGCTTTACGGTCTGACCTAACAAGTGATGAAGATACGCAAATGACAGTGCAAGATAATGCCATATTAGTAATGACAAGATCCTATTACCCCAAGTGGATACTCTGACTAATTGCTCCACGGCATTTGTATTGACAAAGTCCATGAATCTCTGTGCTTCCACACTAGTGATGGTGTAGGTTTCCTAGTTTATAGTTGCATAGTTTACTTCACCTAGAAAAATGGTATTGAATTTAATATTGAGTGATTCTAGTTCCTGTAGATAGGCATTGTATCTTTCGTTTGTCATAGAGGGAGTTCTATATCTGGCTAAAATAGGGTACAGGACCTTTCTGGTGGTTATTTGGGCACTAAATATGTATTTTATGTGGAGATTTTATCCATGGGCCTCTGCTGAAAATGGGACTTGTGCCCAGTTAGACTTTCCTTATAAACAAAAGACAATAAATTAAATAAATAAATAAATGAAGAAGCTCTAGTGCATCATGGTGCTTTGCCAGCCTTGATGTGAGTCTTTCCCGCATTTAGATTGAGACATCTCCACTTTTTTTTACCCCTGAGCAATAGCTAGTCTAAACATGTGGAAGGCATTATAGCCCTGTACAGCCAGTGTTCTCTTCACTATTTTAAACCATGTCTCAGTCACTACACAGATGTCAATGTCCTCCAGGGTGAGAAAGGTTTTTTAGGGAGTGGAATTTCTTGTTTTGGCTCATAGCATTGATCAGTGACACCTTCATATTTTCCTTTGCTTGTTTTGTTATGCTGGTAGGTTTGTCAAGTTGGAATTTCCTAAAAAGGTTTTTATGGGGGTGGACAATGTCTTTGCCAATAATCAAAACCCAAGAGGGGACAGATGGAGGCCACCTCTGGTGAAGCAACATGGTCAGTTGACCATATCCTCCCAGGCTGACAAACATTGGGTCCCCTATGAATAACACCAACAATAAGCCAATTACTGAAGTCAATTATGTTTCGCTCATGTCGTGGCATCATCCTTGCAGAAGGTAGAATGCTGCACAATACTAGGCTCATACCTGCCTTGGACACAGTCTGAGAACTCCATCATGTCTGCCTTCATACAGTCCAGTGAGGTACACCTCTAGTCACTGACACCAGCGTCATACTTGTACTTATTGTTCAAGGACTTGAGTGCTTGTTGATCTGACAGATGCTGGCACCAGACAGGCACCTAACCGTCACTCTTTCCTTGCTCAGCCTGGTAAGAGGCACATCTGCATGGCTTACAATGGAGTCACCTATAACAAAACTGTTTGGCTGGATCAATGCCTGCCTTATGGGCTCAGCATCTATGGCTTTGGAACTCCCTGTGCTATGTGAGGAAGTGAGATTATCTTGCTGAGTGTGCTCTGTGCCTCTGTTGTGTTTTGGAGGTCTTTGAGGTTTAGGCAAGTTAATCTTTAGATCCTCAGCATATGATGGATGATGAGTATTGCAGTAGCCTTAGAGAACTGTAGTGTGTGATGTACTGCTGATGATGCTGAGTTTACTGTGTTAGATTTGTGCCTCCAGTGATAATTATGTATGCACATCTCACACAACATGTTGTGCTATCTGGGTAATAGATAGTTATCAGACAGCATGAGACAATATTTACACCATCACAAGATACCAATCTTAGGTTGGCTACACAAGTTCAGAAGTGCTGATCCATGATGCAGACAGGAATGACTATGGTGGCAGGGGTAACTATAACTACATGCAGTTCAGTTTTAATATAATGTTTGGCTGGACTTGCTACTGAGCATTTGAAGTTCAATACAAAAGTAGCCTGGAAACCTTCTTCTGCCACTAGCAAGAACCAGTAAACTAATTACAGTAAAACAAAAAAAACACAGTAATTTATTACTAAAATCAGTGCAACCACAATCAGTGCACTAACGATATTAAACAATTTTATCAAAGGTTTTTCAGCCTGCTGAGTAGTTTAAGGGACAAGACTTTGCAAAATGATACTTATGTGCTTATTGTCCACAGCCAATAAATTAAGAGAGGGATGGACTTATGTTATCAAATTGTCATAAGAGGCAGGCAACAATAGATGCATTTTAAGAACACAACTACAACAGGGTGCATGGGAGAGGAGAAACAATTAGACCCTTAGCTCTGAGCTGATTGGCCTGGAAATGCCTTCATGTAAAGACTAGTCCTGAACATATCTCTCAACTCTCCAGATTTTTGTTTCCTATTTTAGTCTGTTCCTCATAAAATTTGCTGTTTTCTGGAAAATCAATGAGGATTGAAGTCGCTAAATAAAAATGTACATTTGAGTTTCACACTTCATATCATTCAGAAAATGCATGTTAACACATATAATGTTGTTCTTGCAACTTTCTAAGTTTATAGGAGCAACATTTAAAATGTATCCCCCCTTTATTTTAGAGTCTGTCCAGATTTCTTATGCTAAGAGGTTGAGAGTTATGGTCCTGAACTAGCCTAACAAACACTCGGTACATAAGAATGAAACTAGTGTTTTATACCCAGAGACTACTTAAAAAGCAAAACACAATACAAATGCATACTGGAATGATTAGTATAAGCTTAAAGACCTTAGCTAAAGCACATACAGACTGTTAAAATGAATTTAAAATCAGATCAAGAAATGAAAACAATTATCTTTCCTTCTGTATGTAATGGAGCTATTACATTATTACACTCTTACACTATTATTACCATATTGTAACAGAATCCTACAAGAATTGACAAATCATTCAAGAGGCGATCAATACTCGACTTGATACTAATAAATAGACCATCCCACTCCTTCTTCGATGGTTGCCTTCCAGATGGCTTGAGTGACCATCTTCCAACCTTTCTCTTAAGACAGTGTATCTATCCTACCAAAGGTACTGTCTAGTAACTAATAAGAAACCAAAAGAACTTTAACCCCATCAATTTCATATCTGCCCTAAAAAGTTATAACTGAGCTACACTTAGACAACTTGATCTTGAAGAAGCCATTCACTACTTCAACTCCACCTTTCTAAATATCTTAAATCTACATACCCCTCCCAGAACTATCAGAATCAAATTAATTTTGCTCCTTGGCTAAATAAAGATACCAGGTCACTACTTAAAGCTAGAGACAAAGCCTGGAAAGAATGGCATAAAAATAGGACCCCAGCCATGAAACAGGCATACCTTGAACTTAGAAATAAATAAAAATAAAAATTAAAAAAAAAAAAAAAACTAGTTAAACTTAACAAGCTCAATTATTACCACAACATACAAATTAAGTATCAAAACAACCCTCAAAAATTCTGGACGGCCACCAATAACATACTCCTTCATGGTAAATCTAGTACTCCCACCCAACAAATGCAAATACCTCAGACAATATATCTATTCAATCCAATAAATACTGCACAGAAACCATTCTAGCCACAGCTAACCACCAGTACTACCCCTTCTCTTTAGGACCTTCCAAATCATGTAGCAACAACACCACCTCCAACCTTCAGCCTGTCCCTAACGATATGATAAGAAAATGGCTTAAAAAGCTAAAACCCACAACTCTGGCAGCAGACAAGCTACCAGCCGACTTTCTGCGAATCACTGCAGAAGCAATTGCCTACCCAATTGCCATTCTTATTAACAGATCTATGTCAGAACATCTAGTCCCTGAAATTTGGAAAATTTTCCATATTATTCCACTACACAAGGGTAATACATCTACAGAACTGACTAACTACCACCCTATTGCTATGCTATCCCCTCTTGCTAAAATCCTGGAAAGATGTATACTCACATAAATTATGGACTACTTACTTTCTCAAAAAAGTTTGTCAAACACTCAACATGGCTTTTGCCCATTTCATAGCACTACCACTACTCTAATCTCTTTCACCAGTAAACCACCACAGAAACAATGAAAAAAATGCATATCTGCTATCTTTCTTGACCTCTCCAAGGCCTTTGACATGTTCACACATACTAAACTTATCAATGTTTTTTTTAGCCTTGGTCTCAGTCAATCCACTATTGTCTGGTTCCAAAGTTATTTATCAGGATGCCACCAGGCAGTAAAATGGGAGCAGGACCTCTCCCCTCTTCTTCCCATTACTCTAGGAGCTCCACAAGGCTCCATTCTTGGACCCCTACTGTTCTCTATCTGTACTAACAACCTCCACACTTCTACCCTACATGTTTCTGAAATCCGACATGCAGATGATTCTACACTAATATGTGCTGCTTCTTCCTTACAAGAACTACACTCACTAACATAAGATTCCGTTCTTTCTGTTGAGACATGGCTTACCAACTTTCAACTAATTCTGAATCCTAAGACAACTAAACTTCTGCTCTTCCAGCCTACAAGATCCACTTGACTTAGTCCTTCATTTAATATTATGTCCAGTGATAAAACCATTATCTCTCCTGTAACTAACACCAAACTGCTAGGAGTAGAGGTAAACAATAATATGAGATTCAATATTCACATCTCCCAGGCTATAAAGAAAGTGTTCTATACAGAAATAATCAATTTCTTACTAAATTCACCAAGTCCACCATTGCACTCACTCATCTCATCTCAACACTTCTCTATGCTTCTCCATTCCTTACTAACCTTAGAAAGGCTGGTTTAGCTGCTGATTTAGTTAAACTTGACTCCTGCTACAACAGAATAGCCAAATTTTCCTCTTACTCTCCTTATAGGTCACATCATTGTACAGGCCTAAAGCAGTTCAACTGGTTGGAACTTCTTCAGCTTCTATCTACAACTGACTTACTCTACAACATAAAATTTTGAACCAGCCAGCTAAAATCCCTGCACTTAAAAACCTACTAAAATATTACTCCAGTAACAGAATTCTCCAGTCCAACAATAAATCACTTCTAGAAGTAACTAAAGCCAACAATACAGCTGGAGAGTCCCTCTTCTCTAACTTCATACCTAAAATATGGAATACACTGCCCACCTCTATAGCACCCATTTCTTCCTTAGTACAGTTTAAAAATCACTACAAACTGACCTAGCTAATAGTTGGCTCTGTACTTCTACCAGTCCTGGCTAGTCTTTACCCCAGTACACTATTCTCCTGAGTCTGATTGAACATGTATTATAAGAAATCTCTATCTGATTCTCTGACACATGATATTTCTGAAAAACTTGTAAACTACATGTACTGTGTTAATTTACCTATATTGTTATATCTTATATCTCTAATATTTCATGTATCTGTACATATTATATATGCACCTTAATCAATTGTATTACTGCTGATTTAATTGTGTTTGTGATTTGAGCAGCTTTTCTCCCTCGGCCTCTACTGAAAAAGGACTTGTGTCCAGTCAAACTTTCCTGGTTAACAAATGTAGAATAAATAAATATTCCCCTTTGTTATGCTCCATAAAATAAGTCACCAGAACAAGCAATACAGATATTTAAAGAATAAATGAAAAATGGCTAATCACTCAGTTGGAATTGGAGTGCAACTACTGAGTTGTTATGTGGTGAGATATTAATGGATTGAAAAAAATTTCCCTTCTCTGGACTTGCTTCATCCTGAGTTCACAAGTAAGGTGTGTAGTGTAGAAATCAAATCATGCAAATGGAATACCATAAAAAAACATTATGAAAATGCATACTTTTGATGAGATAAATGATTTAGTACAATTAGGCAGAATCCATGATTCCAGATAAGGGGAATCTTCTGTACCATTCCAATAGCTGTGAAATATTGCTACTGAACAAAGGAGGGGTGTTTACTGTGGTTATTTGTAGTCATCTGTAGATATTAATCCAAACAAAGATGTAACAGAAGCAGAAGCCAAGCTTAATGCATGTATAACTTCTCAACCTGAAGTGAGGATGTCTCCCAAAGGCTGAACATCACCAGCCTATCTCAAAGATTAGAATATTTCTTGTTTATTTCTAGTAAGATGTGTGTACTGTAATGGTGTAATGTTGTTCTAGTTTTAAGGGTAGAAGAATGTAGTAATGTGCAATGCAAGAATAGAGTGTTTTTTATATACTTGTGTTTTCCCCTGACTCCTCTATTTTTCCTAGGGTATGCACTATTATGCACAATTAAGAGCAGCGTTAACTGGTCTGAGCCTGCCCTTGCAAAAAAGTGGATGCTAAACTGTATCTTCTGATTGTAGGCTGAAATGTATACACATAGTGCTATTGGATAGAATAAAAATGCTAATGTCTATTATTCTTTGTGTACCTTCAGTTTCTGGGACTTGAATCATCTGACAAAATTACATTTTACACATTTTTTCCCAGTTTTGAAGATCAACAACTCAGATTTGTCAGGTCTGTGTGTCAACACTAGAGAATGTAGAAGGCTGACATTCCATGGCATTGACAATATGAATGGCTTATTATGTGTAATAATGTCATCATGTGGGTGGAAGTGCTGTATATTGCAGACTTGTAAATCACACTACATTGTTTCTCAGTAGGTAGGTTAAAACTTCCTAAACTCCTACAGATTGCCTTGTCTGCATGAGCATGTTGCTTAATATATACAAAATCCATACAGCGAGAAACAAAAAAAGCAGATGCTTTTTCCACCCTATCTATAGTCACTAACAAGTAAACAAAACACCACACAACATATTTACTACTCAGAGTGTCTTTGTCTTGGAATACTTATGTCTGCAGATGGAAAACG